>NW_015164213.1:427215-442173 GCF_001447785.1 Gekko japonicus
CATGACGTCATCACATTGGGGATGCCCCGCCCCCTCCAGGAACACCCCCAAAGTCCCCCGCTGGGGGTGGAAGATGGACTTGGCAACCCTAATGCTGGCTGATGCCTTCATCCCTCTGTCATTTTCCTGACCTGAAACAACCCCAGGGAGCCAATTTTTGCCCTGTTGGGGGATTTTACATGTAGTCAACCAATACAGAGAAGTTTCCCCAATGGAGAAAGAGCAGCTTTCTAGGATCATTTGTGGCTGTAAAAATGGTGTAAGGGGGAAGGCTTAAGCACCCCCACCCGCTCCATAGCCCCAATCTGAATTAAGTTCTTATCACTGAACTCCCAGAGTATGTCTGCCAACAAGACCCTTTGGGGATCCACAGGAGATGAAAGCTTTTTAAACACATTAATCAACCTTCAAATGACATGCCCCAACCAACTAAGGTGCCTTGCCTGAATTGTCTCAGATATTGTAGTAGGGTACAGAAGCAAGCATCCATTTTGCATGCATGCGTAAGTACCATCAAGTTGCAACCAAACTACTGAGAACATGAAGCTGTGATGCAAAGACAAACAACTGTAAATGTACAATGCTGTGAAATAATTAATTAAAGTATATTCATAATCATATGGCATTTTCTTATTGTGGTTGCCAAAACTACATACGTATGAAAATCATCCAGATTTGGAAAGTGCTATCTAATGAGTCAGGTCCAGATCCAGTTCAGAAAGAATCCAGCTTTCAAGACGAAAAGCAGAGGTGGTTTGCCATTGCCTTCTTCTGCTGAGTCTTCATTGGTGGTTTCTTATCCAAGTACTGACTCTGCTTAGCTTCTCAGACCTGATGAGCTTGGGCTGGACCCACCATGAATAAAATGTTTTATTCCAAATCCAGTCTATGCACATACACGTTCAAGCAAATTTGAATTAGAGGCATTAGCTTAAAATATTTTCTCTCATCTAGTTATTCACTCATAGTTAAGACTGACAACCCTACTTTTGATCTCCTTAACCGAGACATTTATTACGGACAGTGTTTACCCTTCCGCTCTTTATCTGTATGTGCAAAGCACTGTAATATTCAGATGGGCATTGACTTTTTTACTTGACCACCCATCTGCTTAAGCCAAGAAAGGTTCCCGAGGCAGCTTCCAATATAAAATAATTATTCAAATAGACAAAAAGCACCCTTAAATAAACAAACAATATAATAACATGACAGCCATAAAAATCAGGTGGAGCAGTAGCTAAACACAACCATAAAACATCAATAAAAGGGCAATAGAAATGAACAGCTAAAAGCACAAAGGGAAAGGAAGAAAATAAAAATCAGTGAAAAGCCTTGAGTGGGGAAAAAAGGAATATTTTAACCTGGTGTCTCAAAATGTACAGACTAGGCGCTACGTCAGTGTTAGCAGGAGGAGACCCCATCACTGGTGGAGGGACCTTGTGAGCATGCGTGTTAAGTGCTGTCAAGTCGCTTCCGACTTATGGTGACCCTATGAATTAATGCCCTCCAAACTGTCCTTTTGTTAACAGACATTCTCAGGTCTTGCAAACTTAAGGCCATGACTTCCTTGATTGAGTCCATCCATCTCATGTTGGGTCTTTCTCTTTTCCTGCTGCCTTCAACTTTTCCTAGCATTATTGTCTCTTCCTGTGACTCTTCTCTTAATATAACCAAAGTACAATGGCCTCAGTTTAGTTATTTTAGCTTCTAGTAAGGTTGCCATCGTCCCAATGATGGTGGGGGTTCCCCCACTTTTGGGAGCCCCAATCCATCACAACCCAGCTGGCCAGCAGGGGGAGCCCTGTCCCCGAGCACCCCCATCCACACCCAATGTGCTCAGCACAATAACATCATAGGTAATGTCATCATGCTGGGCATGTTGCATGGGGGACACTCTAGGATCTGGGGGGAAACTCAATGGTAACCATAGAGTTTTCCCCTAGTGCTAGAGCATGCCCTGTGCAAAGACATCACCCAGAAGACTCAAGGAAGAAGACTGGAGCCCCCCACTGGAACACGATAAGGACCTGGCAACCCTAGCTTTTAGGGAGAGTTCAGGCTTGATGTATGTATGGGAAAAGAATGACCTTAAGTACACACTAAGTACATAGGAAGTACATTCATCTCTTAAGGTCAATATTGTCTATTCTGACAAGCAGCAGCCCTCCAAGGTCTCAGGGCCAGGCCTTCAACTGGAGGTGCTGGGAGTAGAATCTGAAAGTTTCTGCATGCAAAGCAGATGCTTTTCTATTGAGCCCATCTCAAAATAACCTTGTTTCTGGGCTGTTTAGGATTCCATGACAAAAACCTGAATCTTGAACTGGGCCATAAGAAAACAGGCAGCCAACAGAGCTCTTTGAAACCTGGAAATAGCTGACACCAGTCAGCAGTCTTGCAGCTGCATTTGGCACTAATTAAAGCTTCTGTACAATCTGAACAATGTGGACCAGGGCTCTAGTCGGGGGGGAGCTCTCAGGTACGGAGCTCCGGAAGAGAACCTCTAGGGGGCGGGGCGGTCACGTGGTGAAGCCCCGCCCCCTTCTTTACCCCGCCCTCTGCTTCGATCCTCATTCCGTTTGGGAATGAGGATGAAGCAGGAGGGTAAGTAGCCGGGCCTTCTGACACACTTCCGGTGATGTCAGGGGGTGTGGCCTTCTGTCACTTCCGGTGATGTCAGGGGGCGTGGCATATGCAAATAAGTTATGCTAATGAGTTATGCTAATGAGCTCCGGCAGCTCTTTTTCTACAACAAGACCCCTGATGTGGACTATTGCATATAGTGTGACACACATTGTATATATACTGCTGTGTATAGTACCTACTATCTGCAGCTCTGTGCGTTATCCTGCTATGTAATTTCTGCATTGTTTAACATGTCATGTTAATGCATATGCTTTGTTTCAGGTCTGTTTCCGATTTCTGCAGTCCTAATCCTATCACATTGATTACTGGACGTCCCATGCTGTTGACTGTATGGATTTACATTGTGCAGTCTGCCTTGAATCTCAGTGAGAAAGGAAGACTATAAATCATGTGAATATCTCTACTGTATCCATCTGGATCTAATCAGAGCATGGATATCCTTGGTCAGATCCTGACTATTGAGGACAAGATGCAGCTGTTGCTCCAGCTGAAGCCACGCAAAGGCACTGCAGGAGATGTCACAGAACATAAGTACATAAGTGGGTCTAGATGTACGAGTTCTGTGAAAGTACTAACTGCATGGAAGGACAATCCAGAGAAGAACAGGCTGCCCACACAACCCTCCAGTTAGCAATGTTCAGAAAGCAGCATCTCCAATCAGAGGAATGTTGTGTATGTGTGGACACTGCCTTTGTGGCAGCCGCCCTTGGCTGGGAGGGCAGGGTATGAATTTGATAAATAAATAAAATTATGAATCTGGAGGTGGTAGAGGAGGCCAGCATGCTCCCTCTTCATGCATTCAGCCAACACACAGAGGGGTTGTGTGTACATGGTTCATTCTACCGTCTTATCTGAACTGTGCTTCAGAGTATTGGTCTTCATTCTCTCTAAATTAGGCTAAGCAACTGATCCAAAGTCAGCCAGTGAGCTTCAAGTCAAAGTGGAGCTTTGATCCCATGTCTCCTAGAGCTTAGATCAACACTCTCATCACTACTCTGTAACAGCTGTCCGTGATCAGGTCTCCAATAGTTTTCCCAGTGTTAAAAACAACTACAGAAGGGGAGAAGATCAGATGAGACTGCTGTTATGTTGTAGGGTGTTTAAACTTTCCCCCCATGCCATTTGTACATTCCCCCCCTTCACCAGGTGATGCTGGGCTGGGTGCAGCCCTTCTATGGGTCCTTACCTGGCTCAGCCCAGTTGGGGGGAGGCCATTGGCCCACCAGGAAAAATCCAGGTGACCTTAATGGCCAGTATCCACCCCAGGTCCAAACCTGTGCCTTCCTGGTTCTCAGCCTCTCAACCACTATGGTGTGCAACATCATCTCTCACCATTTGTGTTGAAACAGTGTAAACGATCCTGTAAGTAAGAGCCATGTGGGTGTGTCATGATCATTGCAGGACACAGAAGAGCCCTCAGAAGCTCTTTATATCCTACCAAACTAACCGTGTTTGATTGAACAGATGCTATAAAGACAACAGGTTTCTTCCTTATTTGGTTTATTATTAGCTTAGTGATAAAGTACTATGTTGGCCAGTTCACTCAGTAGAGGGTTTGTTTGGTCTCTTTGTGTGGTATTTATAGCCTGGTCTGGTTAATGTCAATCTTCACTTTATTGGTAGTCTCTTAAATCCTGAAATTTTACCCAGACTTTTACTAATAAACCAAATCTTCACAGAGAAAAGCTATATATGTTTCCAACCTAGGCAGTGAAATCTTTCAAGAAAGGCCCTTTAACATACGTCTTTTCAGCCTGGGTATAGTTATATTTCATGATTATCCTCTTTTCTTTGCTCAGAAGGAGGAGGCAGGAATTCACCTCCGGGTGAGGGGGTTCATTCCACTGGTCCCCTGACAATTTTCATCTACATGCTTTGAATCCTTTGGTTGCAGACATCAATTTGATTTGTTACTTTTCATTGTCAACAGTATTAAATATAAAAACTCAACATACCAACAAACAATAAACTATCAGGATATTTTCAACATCATATTTAATATTTAATAAATTAGAGGTGGCTCAGTTGTAAGATTCTCTGACCATACATGTCAGAATAAGCATTCAGACTCCAGAATACATAAACTCCCAGATTACTCTTGTCGCTACACCGATATTATATGGTTAATTGGACCTCGAATGTTCTAAGCTTCATTTGAAGCAACGGTCTCATCAATGCTCAGAACTGGAATAATCTTTCAATACTATGGCTGAGCCACAACACATATAAATAGCTATAGTGCTTCTGTGCATGTTAAGAGTGCCTTTGAGCCATATTTAACTAATTGTAGCTTCTTTTCCTTTATCTGAAACTAGAAGACAAGATGTTATGGATGTGGTTTTCAGAGGATATGAATGGTGTGACTGGCAGGAGTATTTAGGCTTGTGAGCCATACCTGCCTGCTCTATTTGAATGGACTGGTAGCAATGTACATGCAGACCAAATCCTCATACTATCCTATTCATAGACCATCAAAAAGCAAATTGGAACAGAAAAGGGAAGATGCTCAAGCTTGGGCTTTGGCCCGAGTTTGATGGTGCAAGCACCCTGTTGGGTTCTCAAGGCAAGAGACAAAAAAGGCTTACGCTGTTCCTGGAAGATGCTCAGGCTTGGGCTTTGGCCTGAATTTGATGGTGCAAGCACTGTCAAGTCGCAGCTGACTTATGGCAGCCCTGTTGGGTTCTCAAGGCAAGAGACAAATAGAGGTGGTTTTCCATTGCCAGATTCTGTGCAGCAACCCTGGACTTCCCTGGTGGTCTCCCATCCAAGTTCTAACTAGGGCCAACCATGCTTAGCTTCTGTGACCTGATGAGGTCAGGCCAGCCTGGCCCTGGGGCATCCAGGTAAGGGTGACAAGAGTTTAGTGAGTTGCAGATATTAAGAACACCATTCTGAGTCTTCATAATACCATCTTGTAACATAGTTGGGATATCAAAGTAGAGAAAAGGACCTACTATTCCTACAGCAGAGTTAGAGATTTCTAAAACCAATTAAGTGAATGGGCTTAGAAGGGTGTAACTCTGCATAGAAGTGTTAGGCATGTTGTGCCCAGGTCATTTAGGACTTTATATTATATGCCTTAATGAGCAACTTGAATTGAATATGGAAGGCAATGGGAAGACAATTCTCATGTTGGCACATTGGTGTTATGTGCACATGATGACCCATTTCAACATAAATGGAAAAATCCATCAGTGTGTCCTACATACATAAAATTGTCAAAGCAATCCTATTTATTATTATTCCAGTCAAAACCCATGGATTGGATCGTCTGTACAGGACTGAACTACAGCTGCTGTATAACCATGACCATCCCTAAAAAAATAATGCACTAACTCAAGATACACCAATACTTGGAACTGACTTCACAGATTTCAGCAGAGGAAGGTTACACAACTGTTCAACAGGAACAAAAAAAAATGGTTCTAAAAATAGTGAGTGCAGGCAAATCTGTCCAGGGTGCAGCTGTCTGTTTAATCATGTAAGATACAAAATACTGTATCAAATGGAAAGTAGATAATTTGGTGATAAACATGCAGAAGACACTTAAAACATGACTCAAAAGTCATGGTATGATCTTCTACCTACTATAGCTGCCAAGACAATAGAGTCTTCCTCTCAGAATCGGGTCATTTTTGCTTGTACATAGTTTTTCAATCTACATATGGTATCAACTATGCAAATACATAAATATTTGAACAGTCAGGAATGCACTGGAAAATCCATGGCACTGTCCAACCTGCCTTTAATGCTTGGGGTTCATACTGTGTGATTGTATCTGCCCACATAGTGTTTGCGCTCCAGTACTGTCAGAGTGGCATGGGATGGAACCATGAGGGAGCAGTCACCACGTAACAGTTGATAACAGGCAATAACACAGCAGTCTGGTGACCAGGGCTGGTACTTCAGCAGCATGGCCCCACAAGATAATGCATTATATATTTAAGCTGTAACATGCTGTACTAGTAGGGTTGACAGGTACCTCCTGGCCACCAATGGGGTGACATCACTTCCTGCACACCCTAGAAGTGACATCACCACATTGTGATGTTGCGGCGATGCTCTGGTATTTGGGCAAAAAGCTGTCGTAAAAATGGCTTCTGCCATATTTGAAGAAATTTTAATTATTGGTCTTTATTTATTTATTTATTTTTGGCAATATGTTTCTCATAGTCCCTTTTTGCCTGTCTGATCATCAGCTTGCATTTTATTTGCCAAAGCCTGTGCTCCCTTTTATTTACCTCACTCGGACTAGCCTTCCACCACTGAAAGGAATCCTTCTTACCTTTTACCACTTCCATTACTTTGTTCATTAACCACGCAGGCCTTTTTTTACACCTATTTGTACCTTTCCTAACCTGTGGTATACATTTTACCTGAGCTTCCAGTATTATAGTTTTAAATATGGATTTGACCCTCCTTACCTTTCCTTTCAGTTTCTTCTTCACAAGCCCCTTCATTTGAGATAAATTACCCCTTCTAAAGTTAAATGTGGTGGTCTTTTGGGGCAACTTAATAGCATTATGACAACTGCTCCCCCTCCCATTGGTAAGATGGCAACCCTATTTCTCACCCTCTCAGTGGCCAGTCCCAATCCATTTTCCTCTAGAACTATAACAGCTACCCCTTCATCTCTTAGAGATGAGCCATCCCGAACCAGAGACATTTCATCTCCTGTCAGCTTTCCCCCTGGATTTACTTTAAAAACTCCTCTGCCACCTTTTGGATTTTAAGTGCCAGCGGTCTGGATCCTTCTTGGGAAAAGTGGAGGCTGTCTCTTTTGTACAGGCCCTGCTTGTTCCAAAAAGCATCCCAGTGCCTAGCAAACTTGAACCCTTCTTCCCTACACCATTGTCTCATCCATTCACTGAGACTCCTAATTTGTGCCTGTCTAGCTGGCCCTGCATGTGGAACAGGCAGCACTTCTGAGACGGTGGTCTTGGAGGTCCTGGCCTTGAGTCTCCTTCCTAGCAGCCTAAATTTTTCCTCCAGGACCACACATTAAACACCTGTCAGCCCACAACCAGACTGCAGAGGACAAATACATACCCAAAATCTCCCTTTTCTAAAAATGTCACCATGAATTTCATATCTGTTTCTACTTTTCCGTATTAAAGAAAATCTTTCCTGTCCTTTCACTCATTATTATACTTTCCTCTTTCCTATTATACTTGATTATACTTTCCTCTTTCCTCTCCTTCGGTTTTCCTTTACCTTTCTTCTGCTACTTCTTATATCAACAGCTGTGGGAAAGGCTATATCAAACCTGTAAGCTCTCCCCTTTGTTCTGGAGGCTGCAAAAACTTGTGGCCGTTCTTATCTCCCTAAGTAATGAGTTCCAAAGCCTCACCCCTGTTGGCGAGAAAGCCCTGCATCTCGTTCTCACAAGCTTCACCCTTGGGGTTGACAGCTTCATAGTTTCCGAGGAAGAGACATGTGGACGGAGGCCGTCACAACAGACAGGAGGGCCTCTTTGAGCTACCTCACACCAATTCCATGGAGAGTCTTAAAGATTAACACAATGTCCTTGAATGTGACCTGCTATCAATTGGGGGAGCAGGGGACTGGGATGGTACGCTCTCAGAGTCTGGTGTGGCTGAGGGGTAGGCCTGCTGAGTTTTACACTAATTGAAGCTTTTACTGGCCAGCCCTCATATTTTGGTATACAGAGCTGTGCTAGTCCAGTCCAAAGGTCATAAAGGTCCTCGGAGCCTTATCTTTTGACCCTGGGGCATTCCAAGTGCCTTTTGACTCCAATTGACTTTATAGTTGTAAATGGAGTCAGCGAACACTTGGGACGCACAAGGAGTGCTGAAACTGGAACTTTGTTTTGTTCTTGTACCATTAAGAAGAGGGCACAGCTACGTGGCCTGGTTTAACAGCCTCTTTTGAACATCTTTTAGCTTTTATTGATCAAACCAATCTTAACAGGGTGGCTGCGAGGCCACATATAGTGGGATTGTGTTTGTAAATGCTGTACCATCCTCTCTGGTTCACATACCATTTTTTAAAACATCCTAAGAATCCACTACTTTGGAAAAGAATTAGAGTCTGCCTTGAGACACTGTAAGAGGTCGTCTCGCGGCACCAGCAGAGGGAATTAAGTTGTGAGAGTTTTAAAATTAGTATATATTCCACCGTGAGGTGAAGAGGAAGGACTATTTTACCTCAGTTAACAAAATATGCTAATAAAGAAGAGGAATAAATAATCACAATTGTTTGGCTGTCACTTTCCATAAGCAAAACAGGCAAAAAAAATGTTCCAGTCTATTCTGAAGACAGAATCTACTGTAGTAAGCTATAACCTACTCTGTACTGTCTACTGTATGGGCTTAGATCCCCGTTTGGGTGCAGAGAAGATATGGAACAGCCCATGCTATTGGCAGACAGTATGAAGCCCTTAGATTGGCTAGACTAAATGCCAGATTGGCTAGACTAAAGGGCCTTTGACCCTTATAGAGTCAACAAAACTGCACCTTTGACCTGATGTACTACCGGCTTCAGTTTCTCCAGTTTAAGGCTATAAGCTGTCTCTAAGGCCTTGAAGCTGGTTGAGACAAAAAGGTCTTTCCCCTATGACTTTGCATGGGCTCAGGGTCTCTTTTTGTACTATGTTACAACCCATGCAAATTAAGTATGCATACGTGCTTCTAGCATCAGATTAAGACCAATCATAACCCTTCCATCTGGCCAACACACTTTCACTAATCAACCCCCCTCCCCAGTAGAGTTGCCAGAAGGACTGCCAGGTCTCCTGCTATGGTGGGTGGCCTCCTGCACTGAACCCTCTGTCCCTGTCTCGGGGGGGGGGGGGCACGAAGTGGCATTAAGCCAACTTCATAATACCACTGCTGGTGCAAACTTGGAAGTGATGTCACTACATCAACAAAATACTCTAGGATTCCCCCAAAACTCTATGGTAAATGTCGCAGTGTTGTTGTGACACCAATTTCCTCTGTCCCCACCCTCTGCAGTCTTCCGCCAGGCACCAGTGCTTCACTGGTAACCCTAAATGCCAGACCTGTGCAGGCAAATCCTAGGAGATTTGGGGGATGGTTCCTGGGGAAGGTAGAGTTTCAGGGGATGAGACATCACATCCTCCATGATGCTCTAGGAATGGAAAAGACCAGAGAGAATGGGGAAATTCCTAGAGTGCCAGGGAGGATGTCACATCATTTCCAGATGGAGGTTGGATGTATGTGATTTCATTTCCAGATGATATTTCAGGAATCCTTCAAATTTCTATAGTCTTTTCCATAGAGATTGGGGAAATTCCTGAAACATCAGTATCAGTGTTATTCCTTCTCCCCATGTTTTCTTCTGATCCTCAAATCTTTGAAGGTGGAGTATTAAGCGTAGGGGTTGCCTTTTCTCAGAAGGCAAATAGCAAGCCTGCCACACAGTGCTGTAATTGGCAATGGAAAGGTGGGGTTTTTTTTATTTCCAGGGGTGAAAGAGTTAAACCTCTTCTCTCCCCAGTCTATGATTCTGATTAAAATGGAGAATCTGTGAAACACTGGGGAAAGGTGGTCATGGATCTTCCAGCATCTTGTCTAGCTAAGACCAGAGTTTTGAAGGAGATACTAGGGAAGGGGGTGGTTTAAACTTATGAATGGAGGAAAGACTACGGACAGGATGTGTGGAAGATAGCTTGCCACCTGGCTTTTGGGATTTAGCTCCCACATAGGCCCTGATAAGGAGGCTAAATGTTTATTTCTTTAAAATATCTCTGTCTCACCTTTTTTCATGGCTCAAGTCAGTGGCAGCCTGGGGCTAATTTGGCATATGGGGATGTATGACAGGAGACAGTCCTTTAGATAGATTATTTGGGTCCTAGGCATTGGAGAGCTTTAAAAGTCATAACCAGCATCTTGAACTGAGCTCAGAAACAAAGTGGCAGGTTCCTGTCAGCTAGTGAACTGCTGCATTCTGAACCAGCTGAAATTTCTGCTAAGGTGTATCTATAGGCTGCATAGGATTGTTACCATAGTTTAGGCATGCTTACTCAGAATAAGGGCAACCAAACTCAATGGGACTTACTCCCAAGTAAGTCTACATAGAATTAGAATCTTGGGCTCACTTGGAAATAAGCTTACTCGCAGTCCTGCCCTGCAAATTATGCACACTTACTTAACTGGCACACAGTTCTGCGTAAGCATGCATAGGATTGTTTTCAGTTTCAAGTTTCTTATGGTTTCAGGAAATCTACAGGCCTGCCTTTAAAAGCATCAAAAAGTTTAATTGGACAAGTAGAAAATGTAAAGTATTTGAAACAGTTTGTCTCCATAAAAAAGTATACACTCTTCATCTTGACATTTTGCAGACGTTAACCATTAAAGTGAGTCTTCTCATAACATGACTTTCTCTCCCCTTTTGTTCTTCTAATCACTAAACTCCTTGGACAGTTTCTTCATTGCCCTCTAAAGGAGCTTCTGTGTATAAAATCAGAAGGTGACTTCTTGCATGTATAACTGGCTAGTTTAGCAGACTGCAGTGCTAGCGTGAATAATATCAGAATTAGGGTAATACCATATGGTACTGTCTGTAATATTTAAAAAAATAACAAGCCTTAGTGAAACAAATTAGATCTATAGGATTCAACCCAATTGAAGCAGCTCCAAACCAAAGAAACAGCTCCTTTGGGCATGGTTTGCCATTGCTTCATTTTTGCCTCAATCATGCACAGTTATAATGGGAGCAAAGCTTTCTGTCTACACAAGAAGACAGCCTAGAATCATTACTACCCTTATATATAGTTTTCAAACCTTTTACCGTGCAAATTGCAAGGTCCCTTCTACCAACTGGCAGGGGAATAGGGGGTACTTACTGGCAATGGGGTGAGGCCTAGCCCAGCATCACAGCAATGCTGTGATGATGTGGCAACATCACTTCTGGCACATACTGGTAGTAACATTGTGTCACCGCTGACACAGGGCACTCTGGAATTTGGGCAAATGCTCTATGGTTGAAGCCATTCTTACCATAGAGTTTTTGCCCAAAAAGAAAAAGAAGAGGAGGAGGAAGAGATTGGGTTTATACCCTGCCCTTCACTCAGAGTCTCAGAGCAGCTTATGAACTCCTTTCCCTTCCCCTCCCCACAACAGACACTCTGTGAGGTAGGCAGGGCTGAGAGAGCTCTGAAAGAACTGTCCTTGAGAGAACAGCTCTGACAGAACTATGGCTTGCCCAAGGTCATCCAGCAGCTGCAAGTGGAGGAGTGGGGAATCAAACCCGGTTCTCCCAGATTAGAGTCCATGCACTTAACCACCACACCAAACTGTACACCAAATACCAGGGCTTTTTGGATGACACTTCCGTATTAGACTTCTTCCAGTCCGGCTTCCGCCCAGGACACAGGACAGAGACGGCACTAGTCACTCTGACGGATGATCTCCGGAGGCACCTGGATCAAGGCGGTTCGGCAATATTGTTGCTGTTAGATCTGTCAGCCACGTTCGACATGGTCGACCATCAGTTGCTGACCCACCGCCTTGCCGACATGGGGATTCAGGGACTTGCCTTGCAATGGCTTTCTTCCTTTCTCCAATGTTGTGGACAAAGGGTAGCACTAGGGGAACAGCAGTCCAGCAGATACCTGATGGAGTGCGGTGTGCCTCAAGGGGCTGTACTGTCTGTCCCTGATGTTATTTAGCATCTACATGTGCCCCCTTGCCCAGATTGCCCAGAGGCATGGGCTGGGTTGTCATCAGTACGCTGATGACACCCAGCTCTATCTGATGTTGGGCGGCCAGTCAGACTCCAGACCAGAAGACCTGGACCAGGCTCTGCAAGCTATGGCTAGTTGGCTCAGACTGAGCTGACTAAAGCTGAACCCGGTGAAGACGGAGGTCCTGTGCCTGAGTCGGGGTGGTTCGAGGGTAGGGATCCCACTCCTGACCTTCGGCAGGGCACCACTGGTGCCAGCGCCGGAGGTTAGGAGTGTTCCTGGATGCCTCCTTAACAATGGAGGCCCAGGTAGCAGCCACTGCTAGGTTGGCCTTTTACCATCTTTGGCTGATTTGGCAGTTGGTTCCCTTCCTCGGCCGTGATGACCTGGCTACAGTGATCCATGTGATGGTCACCTTGAGACTAGACTACTGTAATGCTCTTTACATGGGGCTGCCCGGAAATCCGGAAGCTGCAGCTAGTGCAGAATGCCGTGGCCAGGCTGTTGGTGGGCCTCTCTAAATGGGAGCACATCCAGCCTGTGCTGAAGGCACTGCACTGGCTGCCAGTAGCATACCGAATTTGCTTCAAGGTGCTAATATTGACCTTTAAAGCCCTATGTGGCCAGGGTCTAAAATACCTGTGGGACTGCCTTTCCCCATACATACCCCAGAGAGCACTCCAGTCAGGATCACAACATTGACTGACCATACCAGGCCCTAAGGACACCAGGCTTGCTGCCACCAGGGCCAGGGCCTTTTCAGTGGCAGCTCCATACTAGTGGAATGAGCTCCCAGAAGAGATCAGGGCCCTGCAAGACCTTCTACAGTTCCACAGGGCCTGCAAGACGGAGTTCTTCCACCAAGCTTTCAATTAGGAGCCACCACACCACCAACAACAACATTGGCGGCTATGGGTCAGCTCTGGCCTGGAGACTGTGCCATACCATCGCACAATGCTGAGGATCACTGAATTGGAAATAGCTGTTTGTACACCATTATAGTACACCGTCCTAATTAGTGAAAGATGTTTACTACCACCAGCACTTTAATTATTAGTATGTTTTAATGTTTAAATTGTTTTAACTTTTGTATACGGTTTTATGGTACTAGGTACCAATTAATGTAAGCCGCCCTGAGCCCATTCATGGGGAGGGTGGGGTATAAACTGAAACAATAAAATAAAATATAAATAAATACCAGAGCATTCTGCATCACTGGTGTTGCAATGACATCACTTTCAGTGACATCACTTCCATTGCATGCTGGAAGTAACATCACTGCACTGCTAGCAACATTGCTGCCACACTGGACTAGGCCTTCCCCCACTACTGGTAAATCCCCTCAACAGCCAGCTGATTGCTGGGGGACAGTGGCTGCAGTGGGGAATCACCTGCCACTGGTGGGGGCTAGGCAACTCTATGTGCAATTGTAAACAGTTACACACTTTGACTTTGATGTATTTAAAAGAGTGTAACCTTGCATAGGATGGCATGGTAAATTACTAACACAACCTCCACATTTTAATTGTGCCACTGCTAGGTTGGATCCAACCAGCTTTTCCACTGAATGAAAAAGGAGAGGGTGTCCCTTTGTTTAAAATCCCCTTTGTTTAAAAAGTCCCCTTTTGTATAATGTTGACCACTTTAAAAAGTTATGCCAGGACTCACAGGATCCATATGGACTAAAGCCGAGTGGGATGGAGTGTTACTAAGGGGAGCAGAAGTTGGGGTGAGATTAAGCAAAAAAGGTGGCTGGAGCCAACCCATTTAAAACAACACTGACTGAAAACTAATCTGAAATAACACAGACAGGAGGTGGGGGGGATGACAGGGTTGACTAGCTGAGGACTTAAAATATTGCTCCTGATCTACCTGTTGCACGGTTCATTAAACAGCCACATAGTTCAATGCAATTTGTATTTCCAACTCAGAACAAGCAATGAGCTTTCTAAGGCTTCTCAGGTCACAATCCATGTGCAATGCCTTTGGAAGCTTAGGTAATATTTGTGTGCATTCCATCTCATTTTCATTAAGCCAATGCATTCTCACTATGAGTACTGCCAACAAATGACCACAACACAATATTACAACATTTGTACTTCTAGTGTCAGGGCTGTTTCTTAAATTGTATTCAGGATACAGAGCCTATAGGAAGCCTCCCAAGTTCTCATTTTGACTTTCTATGTTAGGTGAACACAGAGAGCAGGTCCAAAGGAGTGCTTTGAAAGAATTCTGGGAGAGCAATTCCTACCATCCAGATTCCATTGGGCCACTCTTGTCCCCCATAAGAAGAGAAGAACAAAACAAAACTGGAGATTAGAAGTGGGTACATATCTGTTCTCAGCAGGGGTCTTGTTGTAGAAAAAGAGCTGCCGGAGCTCATTAGCATAACTCATTAGCATAACTTATTTGCATATGCCACGCCCCCTGACATCACCGGAAGTGACAGAAGGCCACACCCCCTGACATCACCGGAAGTGTGTCAGAAGGCCCGGCTACTTACCCTCCTGCTTCATCCTCATTCCCAAACGGAATGAGGATCGAAGCAGAGGGCGGGGTAAAGAAGGGGGCGGGGCTTCACCACGTGACCGCCCCGCCCCCTAGAGGTTCTCTTCCGGAGCTCCGTACCTGAGAGCTCCCCCCCGACT
>NW_015164213.1:443272-486165 GCF_001447785.1 Gekko japonicus
TGACGGAGTGAGCTCCCGTCTCTAGTTCCAGCTCCTGCCAACCTAGCAGTTTGAAAGCAAGAAATTGCAAGTAGATAAATAGGGACCACTTCGGTGGGAAGGTAACAGCGTTCCGTGCGCCTTGGTGTTTAGTCATGTCGGCCACATGACCACGGAAACGTCTTCGGACAGCGCTGGCTCTTCGGCTTTGAAACGGAGATGAGCACCGCAACCCTAGAGTCAGATTCGACTGGTTTTTAAGCAAGGGAACCTTTACCTTTAATAAGAATTAGTGAAGGAATGCCCAACAAAACAAAACAAAAGTCTTTACCCACTGGTGGAAGACAATTATAGAAGGAGACAGATGAATGTCCCTGGGAGGGAGTCCCAAAGTTTCAGGTGGTGCCACAATCAAGAAAGTTCTCTCTCAGATTGACACCCATCAAGCTTCAGACGGTGGGGGCACCTGGAGCGGGGGCCCTGAAGATGACCAGAGTGATCAGGTAGGTTCAAATAAAAGTCAGCAGTCCTTATATGTCAATACCAGCGCCTTGATTTGGGCCCCAAATTGTGGCTAAGAAAGGAGTCACCAATTGCAGCTGTTGTGAATGGCCATCACAGAAAGGCAGCTCTAGCCCCCACATTGCTTTGGCTCACAAAATAGGCAATCCCTACTATCTTCAAAATCCCACTTTTTACTTTTTTCTGAGATGAAATTCCTGCCTAACTGCCCCTATCAACCTGCTCCTCTGTCAAATCCCCCACCTGTGCCAGTGGGTGATATATCCCATCGACTTGGCCGCCTGTCAAAGCCCTGTTGTCCATTAGGAACCTTTTGTTCAACATCGTGCCGCACAATTTCTTAAAAATAAAAAATTTAAGAGAAAAAAGACCGTTTGGAGAATAGTTCGACAACAATATATTTTGATTCACGCAAAGGCAAAATTGTAATTTTACTCTTGACTCAAAAGTTGTGACAATTTGCACACACACAAAAGATATTTTTAAAAATCACCACAAAATGTAGCTTTTTGTTCCTTTTAGTCTCCTGCAAAGCAAACACAAACACCCCAAATATTATAATTAAGGAACAACTGGCTACTAAAGAAACAGCTCTTTTCCAATATTCTTTAGAATCATGTAAGCCGTTCAGTGCTACATAATCCCATTTTGCAAGGAGGGGGAAATTTAATCAGCACTGTGACAAGAGATCTTTTCTATAGGGGAATGAAACTTTGGCAGGCAAAGGGGTTAAGAAGCTAAATCGGAGGAACAATGGAGCCGCAGCAAAAGAGCCATGTTCTTTTCCATGAGCATTGTTTGAGGCTGGAAACGCTGTCAGTCAATAAAGCAGATGGACTCTGACTCACGGGTGGCGATGCAGGGCGTCTCAGCTTCGCCTGAGACTCTTGCCTAAAGGCTGGCTCCTGCAACCAGATCCTGACAACTTCCCTGCAGCGCTGAGCATGTTTCACTAATACATGCCAATGGGATTAGCATCAAGCAGCAATTACAAACTCTCCTTTGTGTGGCCCGCACAGCTTTGATTCCTAAAGTCAACTAATGCTGTATTTCAACTAGAACTGGGCTCTGGCTACAGAGATGGAATGCTCAGTCAATGAACCGTCTCCCTCCCCCAACCCGCCCCCATGCTCCAAGCCTTGCTATTAGCTCAGCCCCATTTTTATTTCCCTACGAGCCACACTCCAAAACTGAGAGGAATCCCTTGTAAAATAGCTTCAAAAGACAAAATCCGTTCCTTGCAAGAGACAGAGGGCAGACAGTCCAAAACTAATTAAGATTAGCAGACAGTACAAAGTTTGAGTCCAGTGGCACCTTTAAGACCAATGAAGTTGAAGGACTGTCATACAGAGGATGGTGCAGAGTTGTTTTCTGTTGCCCCAGAAGGTTGGACCAGAACCAACGGGTTGAAATTAAATCAAAAGAGTTTTCGGCTAAACATTAGGAAGAACTTCCTGACAGAGTGGTTCCTCAGTGGAACAGGCTTCCTCAGAAGCCTTCTTTGGAGGTTTTCAAACAGAGGCTAGATGGCTGTCTGACAGCAATGCTGATTCTGTGGACTTAGGCAGATCATGAGAAGGAAGGCAGGGAGGGTTGCATCAGTGCTTAGTTCTTGTGGCCCTTTCTTACATGCCCAGAGCCAGTTTCGTGTAGTGGTTAAGTGCGCGGACTCTAATCTAGGAGAACTGGATTTGATTCCCCAGTTTTCCACTTGCACCTGCTGATGTGACCTTGGGTCAGTCACAAGCTCTGGTACAGCTGTTCTTGAAAAAGAGCAGTTTCTGTCAAGAGCTCTCTCAGCCCCACCTACCTCACAGGGTGTCTGTTGTGGGGAGGGGAAGGGAAAGGAGTTTGTAAGCCACTCTGAAACTCCGAGTGAAGGGCGGGGTATAAATCCAATCTCTTCTTCTTCTTCTTCTTCTTCTTCTTCTTCTTCTTCTTATCGCCACTTGAGGGTCAGACAGCAATTTTTCTCCAGGCCAGTTTGACCAGGGACCCTGGAGGGTTCCCCCCATCTTCTAGGCATGGAATAGGGGTCACTGGGGGTGGGGGGGAGGTATTTGTGAATTTCCTGCATTGTGCAGGGGGTTGGACTAGATGATCATGGAGCTCTTTGAGTCTATGATTCTATGAAAGTTTAACTTTGGATATAAGCTTTCGTGTGCACACATACTTCATCAGATGGTACACAGTACAATCCTTAGACTGTCTTCCTGGGAATAAGTCCCATTTAATAGACCTGATTTGGATTTGAGGAGATCTGCTTAGGAGGGCACTGACAATCACAGTGACTGTTCATAGCATGAGATTTGACAAGGGAGGCCTGAAATTTAGAAGGTGCCCAAGTGTAGGGTGTTGCCCCGCACCATTTATTCACAATAGACCAGTTTCAGTAAGAAAGTTCGGCTTTAGTCCTGATTTGATGCCTTTGCATTATCAACACAGTTATATTAGATTTTGAAATAAAGCCGAAGGATACTTTGAGTATAGCAATAACAGTCAGAGAATTAGCATTTTTAAGAATGTTTCAAGCATTTAAAAGTGCTTCATATATGTAGCAAAAAGGGGAAATCTTATTTAGGCATTTTACCACAATTAATGTTAGATATCAGCAGGCTAAATTCAACAACATTTATACTCCTGTTTAAAATACAGCAGTAGTCCCAGTTAGCAACACTGAAATAAAATTGAATGGACAAGACATAAATTACAGGGGGGGGGGGATTGGAAGCCATAGTGGGAAAAGTTGACATTCTTCAATAAAAAACCCTTCAAAGATAGATTCAAGCTTGAGACTGCTGATTTAAAACTCAGTAACAAGCCCTAAACTATTTCATTAGGACTTGATACGTGCTATCATGGATTCCTAGCCCATTGCAACCGTTAGCTTAATTCAACAAGTCTTAGAAGATAGTGTTATCACTTGTTACTGTTGCTGTGAATGGTCACTATTCACTTCCTATGTACAACTCACACAGAAGCTTCGCAGGCTATACTACTGGGATTTTGCTGTCCTTGGAGTCTAATGATGAGCTGTAGTGTGCGAAGGTTTATGCCTCAGTGTCTTAAAGGCACCGCAAGACTCCTTTCAGTTTTTGCAAGTAAATACAAATTAGGAGGTTTTGCTTGATTACACGCCCCCCCCCTTGAATTCTAGTACTGAAATTACATGGGTATGTATAAATAAAAAACAAAGAATCTTCCAGGAATGACTCCAGGCATTTTGGTGACTGTCACTTGAGCTCTTAAAGATACTCCAACCACCTCAGGGCCTCCAAACAACCAGGCTCAAGTCGACTACTTAGAAAATATGTAGACAGCTAAGAGGTTACTAGGAGCTGCGGTGGCTCAAGTGGTTAAGACGCTGAACTGCAGGCTGTGGAAGGTCAGTAGTTCAGCGGTTCAAGACCCGGGTGCCGCAAGACAGGGTGAGCTCCTGTCTCTAGCTCCAGCTCCTGCCAACCTAGCAGTTCGAAAGCAAGAAATTGCAAGTAGATAAATAGGGACCACTTCGGTGGGAAGGTAACAGCGTTGCGTGCGCCTTGGTGTTTAGTCATGCCGGCCACATGACCACGGAAACGTCTTCGGACAGCGCTGGCTCTTCGGCTTTGAAACGGAGATGAGCACCGCAACCCTAGAGTCGGATTCGACTGGCTTTCGAGCAAGGGAACCTTTACCTTTACCTTAAGAGGTTACTGAAGGGAAATTATCAGAATGTCCTTAAATGCCTTAGCCCTTCTTTAAGGGGTATTTTTTACACAAACGGTACAACTCTTTTTAGGTTTTGATCATATATTCGTTACTTGAGTTCACTTAAACATTCCTTTTGTTACTGAGATATCGGTTACATTTTTTATCATGTTCTTCTTCCAAGGAGCTTAGAGTAGGGTGCACAATGTCACCTTCTCTATTTTCTCCTCACAGCAACTACATGACAGGTTAGTTTGAGAGAATGTCAGGCCTATGGTGACTGGGTCTAGTGGAAATTTAAAGCCAGGTCCCCACTACCATACTGCACCAGTTCTCTAAATAGCTACTTCAGTTCCAGGATTGGATAGAAGGAATAGTATAGCCTTGGAAAGACTAGGAAATCCACTGTCTGACATAGGATATAAAAGGGCAAAACAACGTTATTATTTTTTTGCTGTCAAGTCACAGCTGACTCCTAGGGTTTTCAAAGCAAGAGACATCTAGAGGTGATTTCCCACTGCCTGCCTTTGTGTAGTGACCCTGGATTTCTTTGATTTCCCATCCCAATAATGACCAGGACCAACCCGGCTTAGCTTCTGAGATCTGACGAAATCAAGCTAGCCTGGGCCATCCAAGTCAGGGGAACATAACAACGCACACCTCGACAATTCTAGGAAAACTTTAGAGAATGGACAGTATGCATAATATGGGTTTTCATTTCCTATTCAGTGCACAGGATGGAGAGGAATGATTAGTGGACTCAAACAGAAGAATATTGTGAATTATTAGATTTGTTAATTAATAACATGGGAGCAGCAAACAGAGATAATGCTTGCTTTTTTGGAATAATGAAAAGCAGCAATATATAAATGCTTGGTAACATTATACACACATATGCAATATTACATAGATATGTTTCAAAATAGGGTTTTAAATACATTTTCTTTTTATTACACTTAATAGTAAAGTGTACTATGTCATGTAGTAAAGTGTCATGAGTAAAGCTCATGACAATCACAAAGCAGCAAAATCAGGCCACACAGAAACAAGGTAATTTCCCCCTGGATATTAAAAAAAAAACAGACTTTGTAAATTAAAAAAGAGAAAAAGAAGAAAAATCCAAGAAATAGTAAAGTAAAGTAAAGTGGGTGGCTCATTCCAATCACAAAGCAGCAAAATCAGGCCACACAGAAACAAGGTAATTTCCCCCTGGATATTAAAAAAGAAAAGGCTTTGTAAATTACAAAAGAGAACAAGAAGAAAAATCCAAGACATTGTGTGATGAGGATTGAAATAAGAAAAGTTGAGAACTGCTGAGAAGCAGTGAAAGTAGGAAGGAGGGGGAATAGCTTGTTCAAGCCCCCGGACGCTTACAGTATGTGGGGGGGGGAGGAAATGTGCATGTAGTGGAGGGTAGTGAGGTAATCCTCCATTACCCCTGCAATGCCCTCTTTAATAGTGACCTTAGAGCCTATCAAGAAATCAACGAAACAAAATGGAGCCAGCTGCAAACATGTTATGAGCTGATGAGAACTTGGGGGACTACCTAAATAGGCAGGTAAAAGAACACCTACTCCCAAAACAGTGTGACAAGGCTTGTACCCATTGCCAGGGGATGTTAGGAGCAGTTGTGGGTCAGCAAAAGCTGGGGCAACAAATTTGGACAGGGAGGAAAAATTGAAGGAGGCAATTTGGATTAGAGGGAAATTTTCTAATGTGTAATCTTTTAACACTCTCTATTTTTAAAAAACCAGCTAAGGTTAAGAACTGTTTAAAAGTTACAACAAAAATTATCCGCTATAAATTAGCTGTTGTCTAATCAATTTCAGTGGGCTTAAGTGTAACTACTGTTCCCTGAATCAGGAGCCCACATGGTTTCTCTTTCTCTGCAAAAGCAGTGTAGCTTTTATACTATGTAGAACTGGCTGGTCAGTTCAATTGTTTATTTCAGGATACTGAAGATTTTTTTTTCCAGTCATGCCCACATATACAGATATTCAACATGCTTACAGGCAGGACTTACAACTGCATATCTTCATATCCCACAGGGGTTTTGGTGTGTGTGTTTTTAATTCTATTTTTAAAAATAATATATATTTTTATATAAAGGAACAAATGACAGCGGGAATCTAAGAAACCTACCTTAAACCGGTAATTTAATCTCAGTTCCATAAAATAGAAGCATTTTTTGGAACAAACAAGTTGTTCTTCACAGCTTGGATGTATATGAAAGCTGTCACAAATTAACTATTTCAAAAGAAAATGTAAACAAGATCTCATTGCAGTTCTAGAAAAGGAACAATGCCATACTTCATGGTTAGGGAATGGGATGGGAGCCAAAAAATGAGTGCTTTCAGGAGAAAGTTTTGTTTCCCTAGCAGAGCCATTAACTTCCAGACTAAAGTTACCTAGACCCACAAACACGTTAAAGTGGAAATAAGCAATCGCCCTTTATTTTAATATCCATTGTAAAGGCATTCACCATAAACAAAGATCCTCTTTTTCTGCTGAGTTACTTGGATGCAGTGATTTCCAAACCTTTTAGGGCCTGATGCCCTTTGCAACATTCTAAATTTGACATATAAACCCTAGTCCTAATACTGGTTGAGACAGACCCATGTGTATCAGCTAGGTGTAGTCTCTGCTAGAGAGCACAGGGTGTTTTTTCAGGACTGAGGCTGTGATCATACACACTAAATAATCCACTTTCAATGCATTTTCAAATTGGATTTTGCCAGTTCACAACAGTAAAATCCAGATTGAAAATTGATTATTTAGGCCCCGGTCACACGGGAGGATTTGCCCCATGAAACGGACAGATTGAAGGTGGATTAAACCAGCGCAATCAGATGCCAACATCTGGCAGGCGTTGCGCACCCGCCCCCAACCCGTCCCTTCCGGCCGAAAACGTGGATTTAAAAGATACCAGCAAAACACTACTACCTACTTGGAAATGCGCAGCACAGGCGGCCATGTGATCGCCGACACACCCGTATCCCATGGTATGTGAGGCCCTTCCACACTGTGCATGTGCACAACTGTGCAGCTGCCTCGCCTCGCTCTTCCTCCCATCGCTTCCCCCTCGGCATGTGATTGTGGCAGGGAGCAAATGCCGCTCGGCTCGAGGGATCTGTCTGATACCGATGCCGTGCTTCAATTTGCTGTGCCTCTAAAAAGCCGCACTTCTGTCGCGCTTTTTCCCGCTAGTGCGACCAGGGCCTTATTGTGTGTGACTCCAACCTGAGTTCGGAATCCCAGTGTTAATTCAAGCATATTTGTTTCTTCTATTTTTAATGGAAAAGCATAACAAAAGCAAACATAGCCATTCCATAATTGAAAAAAAACCCTGCAAGCATTCCTAACTGTATCCAAAAGTCATAAAGCTGAAAGGTTTC
This sequence comes from Gekko japonicus, assembly GCF_001447785.1. NCBI lineage: Eukaryota > Metazoa > Chordata > Lepidosauria > Squamata > Gekkonidae > Gekko > Gekko japonicus. The sequence goes on from NW_015164213.1 coordinate 450,859, forward strand.
AACTATTTTTGAAAGGTTTCTATATATTTCCTTTCATCTTTCAGGTGTATAAACTCAGTTGTGTTTGCCATAGCCTTAGCTTTCCAAAATGTAACAACCTGTTGTTTCAGTGTAAGAAGCTCATGCCTATGCCGTTTACTTGTTATGAATATATTTGCTGGATTAAAACAGTTCCCTACTAGTTCATAATAATAAACACATTTCTTTCTGATGCATACACTCCTTCCATTGGTTTATATCACGTCAAAATGCACACTGAACAGGGGAAAACTTTTGGTTTGATGGTAAATACTCTCAAAATCTTCGTACACAAGAAAAATGTGCAATTCTGGTCTAATCGTCTCTCTAATTCCCCCCTCACAAATACACTTCCAGCAATATAGTTACTGGGGGAGTTTTCAAACAAGCAATTCAAACAAGTAGAATAGAGACATGAAAGGCCTGTTGCCCTGTCAGAAAAAGTCTGCTTGATATGGAACTCATTTTATACTCTTTTGGTCATTTTGTTATGACGTAGTTTTTTCTGGGTTTTGATATTTGCAATGTATCCAGATCAGGGAACTGCTATCCAGAATGCTGGATATTTTACTTTTTGACATGTCCAGCATTTTGTCAAGGAAAATGCTTATGATAATGGATCCAAAAGTATTTACTGAAGTGCTTATGAGAGCAAGCAGGAGAAAAGATCTGAGCATCTCCTCACTCAGATTCTGGGACCTGCTTCCCTTACACATGCCACACTCCCTGGCAGCTCTAAAAATATATTTTCAAGTAATTTCACTCTCTAAAAATTATAAGTTGCCTATTCCAAAGATCCCATTGTCTATCTGTAGTTTATAAAGTGGTTCACTTGTTGGAACAACTGGACGCGACTGTAGTAAAAACGAGGCAGGTGGTGAGTTTCCGCCCTCACTAGTAAGCACTGAGGCCTGATTTAACTGTGACCTGTGTGAGGCAGATGCAGTTACCCGAGAGGCTTCACAATGGCACAGAGTCTTGTACAAAGCGACAATTTGTGTTTAAAATTAGTTTGGCGGTGCTTTTCCTTCCTAGGGTTCAGACCTCTCATATGCTAACTAAGAATACATGTGTGTGTGTGTTTTGTATGGGCAGCAGCCCAGTTCAAACTGTAAAACAGCAAAGTGAGTGAGAGATTTTGCCTTGCCAGCATCAAATTTCAAGGGACTTCAGAAGTGGCAAAAAAAAAGTCAGAGGGGACTAAGGTCTGGTCCACACATGCAGCAGAACGACATGATAATGAGGTGGGTAGAAAGTTCAAGTGGTAGAATGGACTCCACCATTTCTGAAGGATTAATAATTCTGTATTAGTAGAAAACTAGTACTGTACCTGAAGGGCCAAGCTAGAACCCCTTTCCCTAGGGATGCCAGCCTCCAGATGGGGCCTGGAATAGCAACAGATCTCCAGTCTATAGGGCTCAGTTAGTTCTTCTGGAGAAAATGGCAGCTTTGGAGAACATAGTCTGGCATTACATTTCTCCTGAACTTACTCCCCTCAAAAAACTCCATCCTCCACAGATACGCCCCCCCCCACTCAAAACACCAGGAAATCCCCAGGCTTCATTTGGCATTCCTATATTTCCCTTATGTGGGCCCCGGTCACACGAGCCACATGACGTGGGGGGGTGGCTTTTCACGTCGGCACAATTTAACGTGCCAGAATGCAATCAGACGCCATGGTGGCAAAGGGAGGTTTTTGTCAGCGTGTGTTTTCGGCACGCGTCAACACGGCGAGAGGAGCGCGCTTGAGCGATCACATGTAGGTATTCCATCGACAGCCCATAGCAACCGTTTGCTATGGGTATTTTTTAATTCCGGATCTTCGAGCGGATGCTACGGGTTGGCGACGCTTGCCAGATGTGTCCTTGTGATCGCGCCTGTATACGCCACCTGACATTCGTGCCTCTCCCACCGCAAATTCCGCGTGTGAACAGGGCCGTGGTAATTTTAATATGCAGGGGATTTTTGCCTGAGGAACCAGTACAAAGTGGCACCCCCATCTGCAGTCTGAAGTGAGAAATGTGTTCTACCACTACTAGGGTTGCTAATCCCCTGGTGTGTGGGCGGGGGGGGAAGCAGCAGTGGGAGAAAATAAAAAGGCCATCAGGCCAATGGCATGATGTCACTTCTGGGGAAACCTTTCTAGGAATTGCTGAAATCTCTATGGTTTTACAGGGCCTGGCAACCCTAACCATTATAGAATTCTACTATCTATTATCTCTACCATTCTATCATCTCATTCCACTGTATGTATAGATCAGGCCTGAGACCTTTTTTTACACATTCTAAAAGGCATTTTTACAGTGCTAGCTTACCTCAGTTTTTCTCTGCTGCTGCCTTGCCTATCTCTAAAGCCAGGTAGGAACCCAGATTTCAGACAACCTTTGAAAGAAGGCAGAGGGAAAGGGGGAGTCAGCCCTTAAAAGGAATCCACTGCGTTCAGTTTAGACTACGGAGGCAAAGAAGCCCCTTCACACAGCTAATTTGTTGCCAGAACAAAGAGAGCTCAGGTCTGCAGAGGCAATGTCAAATAAGGGAACAGTATAGGATGTCAGCCAACAAATTCATCCCATCCAAAGAAAACCACATCAAAGGTGATTTGGAAAACCTCTGGAGGAAAAGGAGAACAACTAGGGCTGCCAACCTCCAGGTGGCACCTGGAGATTTCCCACTATTACGGTTAATCTCTAGACAACCAAGATCAGTTCCCCTGAGAAAATGGTTGCTTTGGAGGGTGGACTCTATGGCATTATACCCTGCTGATGCCCCTCCCCTCCCCAAACCCCGCCCTTTCCTGGCTTTCCCCCCCCCCAAAAAAAATTTCTAGGTATTTCCCAACCCAGAGCTGGCAACCCTAGAGAAGCAAAACAGATTAGACAACTTGTATGAGAAAGCCAGGACCCCTTCACTCACTGCACTGTGGCAGCAAAACTGGTGCTAAAAGCCTGTTTGAAAGCACCAGTGCTTTTTTTTTACTTTTGTATATATATTAAAAAGAGTGGCACTTACCTGCCAGGTGGGCGGAGCATCCGGTCATGTCTCCAGCTGCAGTGGGTTCCTCCCTACTCGCCGTCCATCTGCCACTCAAGACACCTCCCCTCCCCAGCTTCTGTCTGGAGGCTGCTGGAGACCAGGGTGATCACTCAGGCATGGCTTGGCCCCTCCTTTGCCCGTCCCTTCACCCCTGCATTGCACCTGCTGATGACAGCAGTAGCAGCTGCAACGAATATGCTGTATTGGCTGTATTCTTCAGCTTCCTCTCCTCTTTTTGTTATCTTCCATATAATCAAACCTCACATTATAAGATCCATGGGATAAGGATATGTCTTTGGCTCCTATAAAACAATACCAATAAAACAACAACGGTAATAGCAACATGGTGACTGCGTAAAAAGGAACAGCTAAAATATTGTACAGTTCCATTTATGCTGTTATTCCTAAAGAAGTGAAGTTATACTGTCCCCTCTTATAAGGTATACTGTAATAACTACAATTTTCAGTTAAATGCAACATTTGGAATGAGTAGAAAGAAAGGCTTTGATCTCCAAGTATTCCCATTTCCCCAAAAAAACCCCATCTTAAGCCCGTGGGTGTCTGTGATCTGCCATTTTGGGGGGGGATCAACTGTGATTCTTTCTGTGGCTTATGCATCAAGAGAAAGTTTTCTTTCAGATTTTTACTCATCCATTTTTATGGTGTGTTTTGAAGTTGTCTCCATTGTCTTGGTGAACTCCCAACTGAGTAATCAAAGGCCATCACTTGGGAACCCTGCTTCCCTCCTCTCCCCTCAAGTGCCATGGATTTCGAATTACAGAGTCATAAAATTCAGGCATCTTCCTTCTCACACAGCCCTGGGAGTGGGAGGGATGCATATTTTAATGATTATGGACAAGGACAGCTACAGGAAGCACCTCTCCATATATGGAAATGGCTTTCCCCCCCTGATCAGATAGTTCTTACCCTGCAAGAAGTGTATGCAATCTCTTTCAAAGGCAAGACAGGCGGATAAGCTTCAAAATAGCAATTTCCATTTTTATCTTTTATCCTATGGGACTGTCATCCAAAATGCTCTGCACAACTCGGAGCCTTTCTGCCACTAGGCAGAGTGTGTGTCCGCTTTGGAGACCACATTTTATTCGCAAATTGTCACTTATTTTATTATTATATTTGTATTGCAGAGAATGGGGTCTATGCCATTTGAATTGAAAGCTGAACAAAAGAGTTTTTGGCTAAATGTTAGGAAGCGCTTCCTGACAGTTAGAGAAGTTCCTCAGTGGAACAGGCTTCATCCGGAGGTGGTGGGCTCTCCTTCTATGGAGGTTTTTAAACAGAGGCTGTTGCCAGCATTCTCAGCACTGAACCTGGGGTGGTCTGTCCTGAGAGAGAGACACCCCAAAACAACCTCTGAACCTCCACAAGCAGTGCCCTATGAAGACAGGCTTGGTTTAAACAGTGGCTTTTTGCTGGGAGGCTAGGAAAACCACATCTTGGCTGAGAAAAACTCAGGCCAAAGAATTCTTCAGGCTGGCTGCACGGCCAAGCATTCCCCATGCAAGCAATCCCCCCACTCTTCTCTCCTGTCAGCTTGGTCCAAAAAGGACTAGAATGGGCAAGTCTCTGCCCTTGCCTTAGGCATCTTCTGCTGACCAAATGGCTAGTCTTTTGACTGTCAAATGTACAGGCAGGCAGAGACAAAAAGCCCTCTGGTCTCTGCTATTGTCATGAATGAAGTGTGTTGCATATTTCCACCCACCTCTCCTGTTTCACCCATGTCAGGAAGTATCTTTGGAATAATCCTCTCATCCTTGTCTCCATATATTTGTCTAAGATATCTGCATTCTTACACCTATACCAGACCTATCAAGGTAAACATTAACTCTTCATGTCTAGTGAATCGTCAGCCATTCAGGTTCACCCTGCCACACATTAAGAAACATCACTCCTTTTGTCTGGCACTAGGGGAAATGCCAGACCACTCTATTGTTCCACAATGGACACCCCCAGTGCAGTCATCCAGCACCTGGCTTCTATTGCTAAATCCAGACCCTGCCTCTCTGGAAGCTCATTGGTCACATCTAGGCCTTGCCCATCCTGATGCCACACACCCCTGGGACTCATCATTGGTCCAGGTAATCTATTGTTCTCACCTGAGACCAGCCCCCAGGGCCGCCCATTGGTCTGCATTGTCTTTCAATGGGTATATCCCAGCAAACACATGGCCTCAGACCGTGTGTTTTCTGCCATGATGCCAACTGGCAGGCCACCCCTGGAACCCTCTGGATTTTGGGTCACCACCCTTTCTTCATGGACCTCTGCACATCTGGACAGGTAGTATCACCCCATAACCCCTCCATTAGCTATAAATCACCTCTGCTTCCTTGAGTCTGTATTGTGTGCATAAATGTTTAATTACTGTTTGTGTGTTTGAGAATATTTAGTAAAGAAATCCTTATTTTAGCCACCCAGCCTCCGTGTCTATTTCTGGTGCTTCTGGAAGAAGCGGGACCCCTGTATATAAAGGTGTTTGTTCCCTTACTGCCTATTGCTACTTTATAATATCTCATATTCCCCAATATTGATAATAACTCAGAGCGATTTGGCTAACAGGGCTACATGGACATCTGACAGCAATGCTGAGTCTGTGAACTTAGGCAGTTCATGAGAGGGAGGGCAGGAAGGGACGCATCAGTGCTTAGTTCTTGTGGTCCTTTCTTACAGACCCAGGGGAATGCTGATCGCCACTTGGGGGTCAGGAAGCAATTTTTTCTCCAGGCCAGTTTTGCCAGGGATTCTTGAGGGTTTTTTGGGGGTTTTTTGGTCATCTTCTGGGCATGGAACAGGGGACACTGGGGGTGAGGGGGGAGGTATCTGTGAACTTCCTGTATTGTACAGGGGGTGTAACCCAAAAGACATCTCCACCTTTCTTCCAACAGAATCTCATCCAAACGATCACTGTATCTATATTAGTTTCAGGGGTGTAGCCATGTTTGTCTGCAGTAGAAGAGCTAGATTCGAGTCCAGGAGCACCTTAGAGTGCAACAAGAGGGGGGGGCTAGAAGCTTTTGAGAGTCAAACCGTTATCTGACAAAGGAAGCTCGGATTCTCAAAAGCTTATACCCTGAATATCTTGTTGGTTTCAAAGGTGATCCTGGACACAAATCTAGCTGTATCTATTTTGTGCACTTTATTATCCGGAACCAATGAAGCCTTATATTGAGTCGGACAAATTTGACTATCAGGGTCAGACTTGTCTGCTCTGCTAGGCAATGGCTCCTCTGGATCTCAGGTGTTTATTTATTTATTTATTTAGAGAATTTTTATGTTACCTCTCCAAGGCAGCTTACAAAATAAAGCATGATAGAAACGCAGAACATTAAACATTCTTAATTTAAACCTGGCATTAAAAAAACCCAGCCAGAGTATAAACACATAAAATTTAGCAGCTTATAATGAATCCCAGTTTTCAGACTAAAACACACTATTAAAATGATAATGAAACATTAACCCCTTAATTAACAGCCTGGGTAAATAGAAACATTTCTGCCCGGTGCCTAAAAAAGAATAACATAGATGCTCAAAGGGAAAGGGACTCCAGAGGCAAGGTGCCACTACTGAACTGGTTCCACATGCCAGGTTGCTTGCCACCCACCTCACCTCTGAAGGCAAGGTCTTTCACGCCACCTACTAGCAGAGGTACAGGCTTTCAAACCACCTTCTATCAGACTCTTTTCATGCATGCAAAGCAAGTGTTCTACTACTGAGCCATGGGACTTCCCTTATTTTGTTTAAATTAGATTTATAAATCGCTCAACCCCTTAGTACTCAAGGCTCTGTTGAACAACAGCAATAAAACATCATATTAAAACAATCCCAGCAATGTAAATAAGCTGATTAAAAACAATTCACAATAGCCTTCCTCAGATGTCATTCATGCACGGAGTTCCAAATGGTGTCTCTGTCTCATAAAGGGGGCGAGGTGGGGGCATAGTTGGAAAAGGGGAGGAGGAAGTGCCAGCTAGGATGGTGCCAGTCACCATCCTCAACCAAAGGCCGGGCGGAACTTCTCTGCCTGATAAAACGGATACGAGGAAGTACTTCTTCACCCAAAGAGAGATTAACACATGGAATTCACTGCCACAGGAGGCGGTGGTGGCTACAAGCATGGATGGCTTCAAGAGGGAATTAGATAAATATATGGAGCAGAGGTCCATCAGTGGCTATTAGCCACAAGGTATGGATAGGGACTCTGGGGCAAGTGATGCACTGTATTCTTGGTACTTGGGGGGGGGGGCAACAGTGGGAGGGCTTCTAGTGTCCTGGCCCCACTGGTGGACCTCCTGATGGCACCTGGTATTTTTGGCCACTGTGTGACAGAGTGTTGGACTGGATGGGCCTTTGGCCTGATCCAACATTGGCTTCTCTTATGTTCTTAAGAAAGTCCAGCACATGTAGAACAATGCAGTCTGGTTTGTGTATATGTGTGTGTTTGGTTTGGTGATAGCATTTATAAACCCTGTACACTTTATTTAGCCAGAGCAGATAGGGAAGAGTACCATCATATCAACCCCAGGGGAAAAAAAAATAATAACTTGACATCTAATTTCATCCTGACTGTCTCAAAGGGTTAGAAGAGTTGAGTGCGGAAGAAAGGGGCAATGTCATTTAATTGTTCACTTGGGGTTCTGCCTATTTCGTGTTATAAGCAACTGGGTAAATTCTGACTTTAGCTATGCAGGATGAAAAATCTATTTGAAGTTGGAGTCGGTGGCTGCCTTTTTCACAGTAAATTGACCTTGTGCTGCGCTGCCAATGTCATAATGCTCGGCTTTATCTCGGCTGAGAGAGAGAGAGAAAATCGCAAACTGCTTCTGCATGATTAGTTCTGCCACTTCAAACGTGTTTCTTCCGACTCGGCTTCCACACTTGCTGCTAGAGATACATGCCACTGGGAAAGTCTAATCTTCCTTGGAACTTCTGGGATTTCACTAACCCTTTCCTCCCTGGGCTGAAAAGGCCTCTGCTGAAGAACATTCAGAAGAGACCTCTTTAGTTGTTTCTTTATGTAAACCATTCAAGGTGAGATAAAAATAATTAAAATATCTCAATTCAACCAACCATCAACTCAAACACATATCCAGTGTTCCCTCTAAGCTGAGTTAGAGTGAGCCAGCTCACAGTTTTTAAGCCTCCAGCTCACAGATTTTTGTCTCCGCTCAGGAAGGAGGGCTCCAGAGCAAACTAATTGATGCAGCAGCCAAATCGCTCGCTCACAACTTTCATGCCAGTTGCTCACAAAGTAGAATTTTTGCTCACCAGACTCCACAGCTTAGAGGGAACATTGCACATATCCCATGATTCTCCAATCAGAAATTCAGAATGATCAGCAATTTCATCTTTAAACACTTTCTGACAATGCTTGAGATATGTCGGGGGGGGGGGTTGACTCCAGTATTTTATTTTATTTTTAACAAGGAAAGCAACACAAAGAGTAAGGGAACATGTGTAGTGGCAGGAACCCTCATGTGTCTGACTTCAGACCATTTATGCATTTCTTGGCCAGAGTCACTCTTTCTAAAGTTCCCACTGCCTTTCCTTCAGCCAGGACTTCCAAAAATGTATGCTTCTTCATAAGGTTATTAATTTTTGGTGTTGGAGGTGGAAAGTGCCATCATGTCCCAGATGATTTATGGTGATCCTGTGGGGTTTTCAAGGCAAGAGACTTCAGAAGTGGTTTGCCATTGTCTGTGTCCATGCCCTCTTTCTTCCCAAACCCCGTCCTCTTCAGGCTCCACTCCTAAAATTTCCAGGGTGTTATGTATCGGAACTGAAACATTGCAGGACTGTGCTGCCAGAGACAGGGTGAGCTTGGAGCCGAATAACAATAGACCAACACGATTCTGGCAGTAACCAATCATTGGGAGTGGGGTGTGGCCATTGCATGCAATATAACTGAGCTGAGGCTCTGGTCTACAGTCTTGTTCTTGCTGAAATCACTGAATAAAGTAGAGCTGATCACTAGACTGGGAGTCTGTTCACCCATGGAACCCACTATTTAACACAAGTATTTCCCAACCTAGAGCTTGCAACCCAAGTCTACACCTTTGTAATAGGGCTCCCAACTCCCCCGATAGGGCGGAAATCCCCCCAAATGGCGTGGCCCCGCCCAGCGTGTGACATCACTTCTGGTGATGCTCCAGTGGCGCGCGCGCGCAAAGCGTGCGCACGTTCCCAACCAGCTCCCAGAGCAGCAGGACGCTCCCCCGCCGGTAGGATTTTTAAATTTGGCAACCCTACTTTGTAATAATAAACTTTTAGCTCAAACAAGCCATGAAATCTGTGACCGAGGTCTTTTGCTAGGGCTGCCAACCTCCAGGTGAGGCCTGGTGAGCTCCTGGAATTACTACTCACCTCCAGACTACACCTTTCCCTTATAAATAAAGGGACTTTTTTAAAAATTCTCGGCCTGCACCGCTTGTGTCCTGTCAACCCAAATGCAGCTCTTTCTTTGCCCTACTCACTGCTAGATGGCTTCTTATTTTGTGCAGGTTCCACACAAGCCCTGGGGGGGGGGCTACTTAGGATTGCTAGGCCTGGCCTGGCAGCCAGCAGGACAGAGGCAGGGGTACAGGACATGGAGGAGGCAGGTGTCGATGATGCCATGATGTCATTTCTGGGGGAAATGGAGAAGTGATACCAGTCCACTCTAGGAATCACAATTCTTAAAGAGATATGACATCACTTCTGGGTTTCCCCCAGAAGTGGTGTCATGCCATTGGCCTGACAGTTATTTACAGGGTTTTTTTTTCTTTTCTTTTGCCACCACTCTGAGTGGCAGCAGGAAATAAGAGGCCGGAACAGGGGGAGGGGGACTGGGGGACTGGCAACTCTGGGGCCACTTTATATGCCTGGAAACTGTGTCAGGTTTGAGGGGCCACAAATTATATGTGCTTGGTTTATTCATTGTCGTGTTCCCGGAGAGAAGTGTTCATAACTTTTTGTAATATCATATAAAATTGAATTGAAGGGCTCTTCTTGGAAAACAACCGTTATTTCTTTGGACTGTCATCATTTACCAAAACCTTTAATAGAAGCTGACATCATGCACCATTTATGTGTCAAGCTGGTTTGCAAGATCTTTTGATACATAGAGTTATTTGTCAGGTAGCAGATTTCCCTGTACTCCATTTCAACCTTCATCACGTTTAGGTTGCAATCTTCCAGGAAGTTCTGCTATACAAGTCCCATTGAAACGAATGAAAACTTTCCCTAATCATTTCAGTGGACCTTCTCCAGGTTGTGAACTGTGCCATTAGGAAATACCTGAAAGCATCACTTCTTGACACTAAGGTTTATACTTGCTTCCCTACTCCTCCTGTGCATGTCCCCCCTTAAAATGAGCCATGTATTTTTTAAATACTTGTCATGTTCAAATCGTTATTGCTGCTCTATTTCACCAAGAGTGATGTGAAATCATTAGATGTCTGTAATTCATAAAGCTGCAGAGAATGTACTTGAAGATCACCAGGAATAGATTAGGCAACAGGAAAAACTGGCCAAATGACACAGAGTGGAGGTAGAGGCCAAAACTCCTTCTCAATCAATCTGTTCCCCAGGCCCTGTCCTGGATAGCCCAGGCAAGCCCAATCTCATCAGATCTTGGAAACTAAGCAGGGCCAACTTTGGCAAGTACTTGGAAGGGAGGCCTCCAAGGAATACCAGGGCTGGGACACAGAGGCAGGCAGTAGGAATTCTGAAATGTCCAAGCCTCACTAGGGGTCACCAGAAGCCAACCATGACTCAGCACTTATCTGAACTGGGTCCCATGTGCACAAGGACTAAGGAGAACCTGCAACTTATATCAGTCGCATAGGGTGGAACCCCAGACTCCCACAGGTGCACCCATTAATGTGAGAATCCTCTGCAACCATTATTTATTTCTCTAAAAAGCAAACAAAGAAAGCTTCAGAATAGCGGTAGGAAAAGAGAAATAAGAGCCGCTAAATCCTTCCCTGGTTTTCTCATCTAAGTCTCTCCTCCAAGCTGCTAGATCAAGGTGGGTAGCCGTGTTAGTCTGTCTGTAGCAGTAGAAAAGATCAAGAGGCCAGCAGCACCTTAAAGACTAACAAAATATGTGGCAGGGTATGAGTTTTTGTGAGTCACTGCTCACTTCTTGAAATATACTGGGGTTCAGACGCATATCGTGATCAGCTCATAGTTTATTAGTGATTCAGCAAGTAGAAAGAAGACTGGAAATCCCTGGCCGAAGCCGGGTATCTAAGCATGCAAAAGGTTACACCCCAAACACACCCCACTCCCAACGATAGGCTATTTACATTACATTGGCTGCGGTCACACGGAACAGAAGCCACACAAGTGAGACGGAAAACAAGCGGAGTTTCCAGGCGCGATCTCACCAGCACATCTGGGAAGCGTAGCACTCCCGTGGCTCAACCGAGGCTTCCAGCCGAAACTGCGTGGCAAAAAACTAGTACCTCGGAGGTACTAGTTTCCGGAAACTGCGGGGCAAGGGCGGGCGTCTGATCGTGTTTCCGGTGGCATCCAGCGCCCGCCCATGTCCCCTTGCAAATAAGGTGGGGTTTTTTTGTCCAAGTCTCTGTGGATGCGCACGCGCACCCAACGGAGCATGGGCATTTGTCATGTACACACAAAAACAAAACAGTTTGCCGCGGCGCGTGCTTCTTCATTGCGCGCCGGCTTGTCCTGTGATCGGCACCTCTCCCTTGCCATGGAACCTCCACGGTACCTCCACAGGACCTCCACAGGAGGTCTGATCGCGTAACTGCGCAGTAGTTTGCCCCAGGGCAAACAGCCACGCTTCTCCCCCGCAGTTTCCTGCCCGTGTGACCGGGGCCATTGTTCCTCAATTGGTTTACTCTAGTATCCTTGTTTCCCTACTGGTCCATTCTAGGATCCTAGCCAGCTATTGTTATGCATCCCCAAGCTACGTCCATTGGTAAGTACAGTTCAGGCTCACGACATAATACTTCTTCAAGATACCAAGCTGCTGTTTGTCCTGCAGGGGTACCAGTATTTTTCTCTAAGAGGGTCTAGCTGCTTTGAGCAAGGGACAGTTAAAATCCAGAAAATGGCACAGGGGGAGGATTGAAAACCCTCATCCAGTATTACTCCCCCAACATGACTCCCACTCAGCAACTGTTTTGAAATTAAAAAAGAAAAACCAGCAGCTGCCCTGACCTGGATAGCCCAGGCAGGCCTGATCTCATCAGATCTCAGAAGCTAAGCAGGGTCAGCTCTGGCAAATACTTGGATGGGAGACCTTCTTGGAATACCAGCAGTTCGGAGGTGGGGCAGGCTTTATTCAGCCACCTCTCTGAATATTCTCCAGGCCCCCAGTAGGGGTCAGTCACCAGAGGTCGCCATGACTTACAGGTGCACACACACTCACATGTGCACATGACTTACAGGTGCACACACACATGTACACATATGAAAAATACAAAAAAAATACACATTATCTATCTATCTATCTATCATCTATCTATCATCTATCTATCTATCTATCTATCTATCTATCTATCTATCTATCTATCTATCTATCAGCAGAATATATAGTTGCCAGCTCTGTGTTTGGAAATTCCTGGAGATTTGGGGGGTAGAGCCTGGGGAGGACAGGGTTTGAGAAGGGGTGGGATCTCAGCCCAGTGTAATGCCATAGAGTCCATCCTCCACAGCATCCGTTTTCTCCAGGGGAATTGACCTCTGTTGTCTGGAGATTGGTTGTAATTCCAGGAGATCTCCAGGCCCCTCTTGAAAGTTAGAACCAATGGGATCCGAAGAAGACTCTATGTGAAATGAGTACAGATCCAGATACTCATCTTGGAGCTTCTGCCAACTTCTGTGAACTGGGATGGAACTTCCAGTGGAGGACTTAACAGTTTTCATCATTTCATGAAGTTTGTACACATGAGATTCTCGAATGTGAGATTGTATTGTTTCGGCAGTCTTCATTGAATCATGAAATTTATACATATGAGATTCCTGGATACGAGATTGCACTGCTTCTTCTTTCCATTGTATTAGTGGTATTGTTGAAGATGGAATGTTTAGGATGCTAGTATGGAGTTCTTAGGATATTAACTACATGTCATGCTGACTTTGTATCTTGAATGTGAATATGGGAGGTTTTTAAACTATTTTTGAAATTAACATATTGCAAATTCAATATTTGAAATTAATCTTTTTACAATTATATACAGAATCAATAGCCAGTCATCATGGTGGTTTTTCCCTCTTGAAAGTTGGCAGCCTTCCACACAACAGGTTGAACAAGAGAGTAAAACTGCCAGAGTACCCTGAGGTGTGGAGAAAGGGGAATAAAAACACCATCAGCCACTGTGGCCAACTTGTTTTTTTGTGAATGTGTATGTGTGTGTTTGTTTGTTTTGGGGGGGTTTACTGCTGTGGTTAGGGTTGCTAGCTCTGGATTGGGAAATTCCTAGAAATTTTGGGGATGGACTCTGGGGATGGAGAGGTTTTCAGGACAGGAAGGACCTCAGTGGTGCATAATGCCATAGAGTCCACGCACCTTCCAAAGCAGCCATTTTCTCCAGGGAACCCGATCTCCATGGGTAAGCCTGAGGATAAAAGGAACTTGCAAAGAACAAATAAATCCCCACACATAAGGCCTATTCCACACAGTGACACTTTCCTTTGAAAGACCCATTTTTGCTGTGGTTGACAATGCAGTGCAGCAGCAATGGGTCTTCCACATAATGGGTTTCCCCACATTTTCCTTCCCCCAGTCCTCACAGCAGCCAAACTAGGCCTCTCCATTTTTTAAAAAAATAATCCAGGCTGCTACTAAAACAATCAGCCTCCCCTCCCCAACTACAACTATATGAGGGACACATTTGTTTACATTGTGGTAGGAATTTGCAGTGCATTACACTGCAATCCTAGACAGAATTTCACCCTTCTAAGACCACTGACTTCATGGCTTTAGAAGGATGCGACTCTGCCTAGGACCACAGCAAATATACGTAAAGTACTGTAAAAATGCCAAGTATTGTTACTACATTTGCTCAGGTTGGCTTTTCATTTCCCCCCATAAATCTTCAGCTTCTGGTGAATTGATGACCAGTTAAAGCACACAATAAGGACTTGGCACTCTAACAATACGTTGGAGACCGGACGCTCTTTTGGGAAGTGCTAAGTAGGGTCTTTATGTTAAGCGAAGGACTCAAATGGTGTGGATATTCTCAATGATATAACTCCTACTTGTGGGTTGAAAACAAGGCCTAAGAAGGCCAATTGCCAGATAATGCCCTTGTGCCGAAGGCTGTGTACAAACTGAAAGGCTGAAGTGCACCCTTTCAGCACCAAGCTTCAGTTCCAGTGGAAACAGCACTTCTTTCTATGGCTTCCTCTGGAGGAAGCCAGCAATAAGGCGCCCAGGGCCCTCAGGATTCTTTTTTCACACTCCGCCTGCAGACAAGCATATTGTGCCATCTGGAGTGCCCTCTTCATCGACACATTCCACGAGGCTTTGGCATGGTGGAATCTGACTGCTGCTGATGACAGAGAATTCAAATGACTTGAGAGAATATTTTTTTTCTTCAAAAGGAGGCTCTATCCCCACCCCCACCCCTGACACAACTGCATGTCACCTCACACAGTGTTGTGGTCACTTTAGCTTAACTGCGAAATACAATTCTTTTTTGAATGCAGAAAGTTGCACTGATAACCTCCAGGGCAACCCGATAGTAGAGGACAAAGTATATCCCCTTAAATGTGTGACTTTTGAAGCTATCAGGGCATTTGACTTTCTCTTTCCATTTTAACTGTTTGGAAGTGCTGAAGTTTAGATTGCCAAGGAGAGATTTATCAGGAAAGAGGAGTGTGTGACACAGTGCAATGTGACTTTTGAAAACCCCACAGGAATTCTGCTTAAATGAAATAGATGGAGAGGGTTTGATCTGAAAGAACATGGAGACTTGGATCCAGAGAATGACACAGTTAGTTCCGGACACCCAAGAGGGCATTAGAATTTAGTTTCTTAAGACTGCCCACCAACCACATCACATCTTTTCTAATGAAGGGGAGTTTCAAAAGCACTGTGTGGTATGCCATAAGGGTCCATAATATCAGAGAGAGGGGGAAACAAAAGTGTCACAGGGTGGCCAACTCCGGGTTGAAAAATCCCTGGAGATTCGGGGGCAATGCCAAGGGAAGGTGGCATTTTCGGAGGGGAGGGAGCTCAGCAGGGCTATTTTTGGGCAGGAACGCACAGGAACGGAGTTCCGGCTGGCTCCCGAGTTGGCCACGCCCAGCAGAAACTCATTAGCATAATAGGCCACACCCAACAGCAGAAACTCATTAGGATTGGCTACATTAGGGGGGGGTGGCCTAACATGCAATGGAGTTCCTGCTACAAAAAAAGGCCCTGGGTTTTGACAACAAACAAGGTAAACAGAATAAGAAGCAAAAGGTGGGTGTGGCTGGATAACCACACTTCTGGTAACATGGGGGTGCGGTCTAATGTGCTAATGAGCTGTGCTGTCAGGGGTGTGGCCCAATAGGCTAATGAGTTCCTGTTGTTGGGTGTGGCCTATTATGTTAATGAGCTCCTGCTGGGCTTTTTCTACAAAAAGAGCCCTGGCTCAGTAAGGACGTGATGCCATAGAGTCTTCCCACCAAAGCTGCCATTTCTTCTAGAAGAACTGCTGTATGTTGTCCGGGGATTGGTTATAATTCCAGAGAACTCAGGGCCTGTCTCGAGGTTGCTAGCCCTATAGGTTTCTGATGGCCTAAAAACATTTGAATATTCTCAGGGTTCCAGCTTGGGAGAAAACACTTTGCCATGGCCTGAAAACTGATGATATGGTCTGCTTATCTCTTTTATTAAAATACTAGCAGTAAAGTCAGGGCCTGTCTCGAGGTTGCTAGCCCTATAGGTTTCTGATGGCCTAAAAACATTTGAATATTCTCAGGGTTCCAGCTTGGGAGAAAACACTTTGCCATGGCCTGAAAACTGATGATATGGTCTGCTTATCTCTTTTATTAAAATACTAGCAGTAAAGTCCGTTGTGAAAGCAATACAATGAGATCTAGAAAGAGGCTCTGGGAGAGTGCTCTGGCTTTGGGCAAACAGTGTCAATTTGCTGTGGTGACCTCAGCAGGGTATAATGACAGAGTCCACTGTTTTCTCCAGAGGAACTGATCTCTGCTACCTGAAGAGCAGTTGTAATTGTGAGTAATCTGTAGCCCTCACCTGGAGATTGGCAACAATTGTTACCCAGGACAAAATGGCTGGTTTGGAGGGTGGAGTCTATGGCAGTCTACCTGTCTGAGGTCCCACCCCTCTGCAAACCCCACCCTCTCCAGGCTCCACCCCTCAAATCCCCAGGAATTTGTCAGCATGTAGTTGGCAACCCCATCTCCTTCCCAGCTAGCCACCAACCTACCATTATCTGCCCCTTTGACTTCAGCTGACTTCTGCCCTCCCTTCTGCAGAGCAGTTGTAATACTGAGTGCTCTCCAGCCCTCACCTGGAGATTGGCAACAATGGTTCCCTATGTGAGACTGACTGGTTTGGAGGGTGGAGTCTATGGCAGTGTACCTGTCTGAGGTCCCACCCCTCCTCAAACCTCACCCTCTTCAGGCTCCATCCCTCAAGTCTCCAGGAATTTCCCATCTGGAGTTGGCAACCCTATCAGGATTGGCCCCAATGTGTTTTCTCCCAAAGGCCAAAGTAGGTGACAGGACCAAGCTTAGTTGCCTACCAACAGGCACTGAGGGGAATGTAGGGTTGCCAGCTCTAAGGAGGGAAATACCTGGAGGTTTGGGGGGTGGATTCTGTAGAGGGCCGGGCGACGGAGGCATCGGCCTTCTGTCGCCCGCCTTGCCCCCCCAATCTCGGCCATACCATACTAGTAGCCAGTAGTAATGGGAGAATTGATTCCGAGAGCTGTTGAACCATGAAGCTCACTGATGGCTGTTAGTAGTTCCTTATCTTTTGATTTTAATATAACTCACTCATTCTGAGATAATTCACATGTGAATATAAATCAATTAAAACTCACTTTATGTTTTTTGTTATATGTGTTTAGCAGTCAAACCACTGAACCCCACTAAATTTCTAAAGATTTGTGAAAGAAACACTTAGTGCTACACAAAAGTAAAGAACGATTGTGTGGGTAGTTTGTACTCACGCAGTGGTGGTTTGCACATCATGCCAGCTTTTGCTAAAGTTCTGTTTCAGTTCATTCATCAAGTTGATACCAAGTTTTTGTTTTATTTCCACAAGATGCTTCTCTTTGGCTACTAACACTTGTCGTAAAGTTGAGATTTCATCTTCTAGCTGAAGAGAATTAAACAACAGCAGCATTATTTTCAAGCATTAGTTTAGTATCAGATGTAATAACAAGTTAGTTTGGGGGATCCTAGATTTGTATGTTGCATCAGGCTTCCTCCCTGTTCCCCTTATACACAAATTGAAAACTCACTGCTTTCATGGCAACCCAAGATTAAATTGTGACTTGAAATCTTGGTTTGCAGAAAAGAGAACCAACTCCATCCCACCTTTTTCTTACTTTCATCTTGTTCTCATCCTTGCATCCTCCTTTCTCAAACTTCCATTTCCCTTCTCTTTATCATCCTTGGTGTTTTGCCATATTGCTACAGTACAAATTGCCACTAACAGGAAACACTACAGCATGTAGAAAGCTGTCTCACAATACAGCAAAATACTGCAGCATATATTTCACTGCTATTTATTTTTGGAGAGCCTAGATTAATATAAATCTATGAATTATAAATATTTATGGTATAGACAGAGCATTTTACTTTGGATTGTGGTTTGCAAACTAGGTATCATTGAATGAATTCCTCAAGATTTTCCGAAACACTACTCTGTTTTGGGCTCCTGGGGAACTTTGTAGTAGCACCAAAGCTTTAAGATCTCTCCAGCTGTCACCTGGAGACTGGCAACAGCTTGTCTGGAGTGTGGGCAGCATGGCATTGTATCTGTCTGAGGTCCCCCTCTTCCTCCTCCTCCTCAGATCCCACCCTCAGCAGGCTTCATCCCTAAAATATCCTGGAAGTTTCCAACCTGGAGTTGGCAACCCTATGTCCTGGAGTTCGAACCTGGAGTTGGCAACCATCAGCCAACGTTTATCTGCCTGTCTGTCTTTACAACCCCCCCCCCACACACACACACAGCCTCTGCCTAGGGAGCAGCTGACATCATTCTCCTCTCCCAACTGAACATTCCAACTGCCTTGCGGGGGGGGGGGGAGTTTGAGGTGTGGAATGGAGTGTAGTCCAATCAGCTTCCATATGTAAATGACCTTGGAACGCTGGCCGGGACTGCACAAAGCAGCCAATGAACCCAGCCAGTGTCTTCCGAGTGGCAGTTTTTTCGGCCTAACACTAAAGGGGCCAATTTTAGAATTCTGGCACCCACTACTCTTTTATAATAAGGGAGAGATTTGTACTCCATTTTTCCTCATGGCTCAAGGCAACATTTGTGCCATTCCATAGACAAAATACTTTTTTGTATATAACTGAAGAGATTGTGTGTATGTGTTGGAATTGGGGTGCTGAAGTTATTACATTGTTCTGGGCACAGAGAAATTATTCCTGAACCTTCATATTCCTCAGGAACACCTATATTCCTATACCTGTGTGATTATTCTTGTAAAAATTTAATGGGCCTATGTATCAGGTGTGCGCACCAAAGAAACAAATCTTTCTCTTTAAAAAAATAATAATCAAGAGGGATGCTTTCACCTGCATTGCTACCATGGCTCTTCTGAAGTACCGAAAAGCTAACTGCTGCAGTAAATGTTCTTAATACATCCTAGCTTTTCATAAAGACACTTGAGTGTATTCAAGAGGAGACATTTAAACTTACACACACACAAACGTACATGATGTGATCACTTTCCCTTGCTGTCCTGAAATCTGAAATGGCATATTCATTAAGCAGCGTACCCTCTTCTTGTCTGCCTCAGGTGGCAGGCCAAAGTCTTTGGGCTGGCTGGGGGGGTTAAGGGTTAAGTTATGGGAGGGACATGAGGAAAGGCCCATGCATTCCCTCTTCCTTGGTGCTTAACTTATTCTTCGGGAAGTCTCTTTAAGGATGTCTTCTTGAGTATTTGGTACTTGATCCTGTTAGAACACAGCATTCACGTATGATGTCAAAACATGTTTCTCAAGAGCGTGTAACATTGTTCTCTGAGATAGCAATCCAATTTGTTATCACCTGATTAGAAATCTGAATGCATAGTGTGCAGGCCTATTATGAATGTCATTTTCCCCAAAAAGTTCTCTCTTAGGTTAGAATGTAAAATAAGATTGTTCCCACAAGTGGTCAGGTTTATTGGCACAAAAGTTCTTTAATATTAGTTTCTTACTAGTGATTAGGTCCTTATCAAATGTTTTCACTGTTCACCACAAAATCGCATGTTTGTTAGGCTCATCAATAGACATTCTTAGTTTAAATCTGTTGGGTATTACAAGTTGAAAACACTCAGTATATCTGGGGTTAAATGTTTATGTTACTCACAGGAAGTCACATGTTTCTCATGTAACCAATGTTCTTTAGCTGTAGAAAGCCCGGGAATTTTCTCCCTGATCTAGGAATTTGATTGGGACTAAAGTGTCAAGGTGTATTACCATTTTATGGCTTCTCTTCCTGTCTTTGTTTGGTGTTCTGAAGAAGAAGAAGAGTAGCCATAATCTCTCTTCTAGTTTTGTCTTTGTAGAGTAAGGATGTAGCCGATTTTGCTCTGTTGTTATTTTCATCCCAGTTACCCTTCCCATGCTAGAATTTAGTAAAAACTTTATATTTTAATCACACATGGACTCTCAGTCTGAATTATTTTACTCTGGCTCTGCTGGACTATTTTATATCTGCTAAATACCTTTTTTTTTCAATATCTCACTATCACCCAACAAAAACCTTACTTTTCACAATACTTAAGGTTGCCAAAAGACTTGGAGGAAAATGTCTTCTCCTTTTAACAGAGGGTTAATATGTGGAAACAGGCAGCTGAAGCTTTTCATAGCATGGAGGTAACTAGCGCCACCTGGTAAATAACATCCCATTATGCCATGCTGTTAAAGGGGCAAGACATTTTTCTTCAGGCCTGTTGGCAACACTAGCAAAACTGTGGACGATTGCTGTATAATGTGATTGAGACCCCACATTTTCCCAGGTACTGGTCCCTGGTTTCATTTGTGAAGTGAACATGTGCTGGCTCAGTTTTACAAACAGACAGGGCTCTTTTTGTAGCAGGAACTCCTTTGCATATTAGGTGACACACCCCAATCCTCCAAGAGCTTACAGTAGCCCCGCCCACCCAGCGGCTCGAAAGCATATGCATAAGCATAATTGCAAGTAGACAAATTGGATACCTGCCCTAGGTGGCAGGGAGCACCCTCCTCCTTGCAGGGGCATGCAGCAGGCGGCAACGGCGGTGGTGACGGTGAAACAGCGACGGCGGGATGGTGAGCATGTAAGCGATGGAGCCTGGACAGAGGCGGAGTTACGGGGTGCGGTGACGTGGCGGAGCCGGCAGGACGGAGCCAAGGCTATGGCCAATGTATGGCCGCACACTAGGAGGAGGCCGCCAGAGGGGGTCGCTGAACTAAGACCAGCTCCGAGGCGCCAGGAGGGAGAACACCAGAAAAACATCAACACCTGAAGCCTGCCGGAATAAGAGCCGAAACAACAACAACAACAAGAGCCCGCTCTGCTGCCTGGGTGCTGGTAGGTAGTCACTTCCCCTGTTAATGTGGCCCTAGATAGGTACTATAAAAAATCATATGTAAACCGCTCAGAGACGCTTCGGGGTTTGAGCGGTATACTAAATAAAATTAATAAATAAATAAGCTAAAGAAGAGCTCTGTAAGCTCTTGGAGGCTACATTAGGGGTATGTCGCCTAATATGCAAAGGAGTTCCTGCTACAAAAAAAGCCCTGCAAACAGATATATTCACATACATGCAGGTAGTTATGTGCATCACTATAGTATGTGAACAGGGCAAGTGAAGGCACATACAGTCCATGTACAATGCACACTGGATTGTTCTTTGCATGTTTGTTGAGAAATTCTCATGTTATGGGCAATGGATGTACAGCTGAACGTGTGATAACGAATGCCACATTTATCTGGGTACTGGCCCCAGGTTTCATTCATGAAATGAATATGTGTTGGGTCTTTTTTATAAAGTGGTGTACACATTCACAGGCAGGATGTATGTGCATTCATGTAATATGTGAAGAGGACTGAAGCAACCCTTTGTTTGGCAAGTGCCCTTTCTCTATTTGTGTCAATTCTCATGCATATTTCTTGCAAATATTTGATGCAATTCATGTTATTATCCTGAGCTAAAACTGTCTCAGTCTTTTCCCAGGTATGTTTCTTTTGAGGACGTGTGGGGGAGGGGAGGGTTATTGAATTCTCTCAGCCATCGGTTCTGCAAACTGCAATTCCTAGGGGATTGTATGAGGAGGTGAATCCTCCAATAGTACAATCCAGGAAAGAACTGCCAGAAACAGATGGGCTTTTCCTTGAATGCTCACTGAGAAACCTCATAAATACTGCACGAGTTCCAAACAGAGCCAAGGACAAATTGCTGATTACTATGCTAATCATATAATACTTTTGATGTACAGGGAGGTTTCCTAGTAACTGCTGTTTTCTCAGTCACTGGTCATAAAGCAGTTTTTTGGAGCTCAACTAATTTCATCTTTGCAAAAAGGAATTGTTCTTTACCTGACCAGTTACTGGAATCTGAACTACACCTCCTGTGACATTTATAAAGCTTTCTTCATGCACTGTGTTGGATCCCATGGAAGATTTCCACCTGCACAGCTGTCCTCATGCAAATGAAACTGCTAAAATTACTCCTTGCTGTTCTACTTGCAGTAGGTGAAGGCAATTCTATCCCCACTATCTTTTCCACATGCACAAGGCATAGCACAGGGTATTTTGCCTGATAAAATTTCAAGGCCAAATTCACTGAGATCATGTTGTACATTCTGTGGCGCCATATGCACATTGTTCTCCAAATACAAAGTTACATTAAAATGGTATGTGCTGCAGCTGTGGCGCATCTGCTTCCATAAGCAGGACTGTGCTACATGCATTTTCCTTGCCACTCACACATCGCTGGATCCAAAGCAGTGAGTTATCTGCCCCGGCTTTCAGATGTAATCCCTTCATATTTGGAATGTGACCTTGGTGGCACTTCTTTCAGCCATTTAACCTTTAGCACTGGCCAACCAATCAAGAATGCACATCTGTTCCAAGCATAGACATTGTGGTACCATGGTCTGCTTCCCGGTATTCTTTCAAAATGATGCAGTATAGTGCAACAGGCTTTTCTCTGCAGCCATGGCTGCCATTTTCCAAGTCATGCCACAAGAAGGATTTTGGAGGATTTTTAAAAAATCAGTTAATAGTATTGCTCTGTTGTGCGCTATCTTTCATTATGGAGCTATGTTACCTGCATACTTTTCTTATGTAACTCTGCAACAAAAGGGGATAGAGACTTAGTTTTTAAAAAAACGAAAGCCGGAACTTCAAAGGTTGTGTCTGTCTGTCTGTTAGAATATTAGTTCACAATAACACAATAGTAATTACTGATTTTAAAAAAAATAATAATCAAAAAGACTTCCAGAGGCACTGCAGGGAGGAAATGTAGGGTGAATGGTCGATCACTGTGATCATCTCAGACCAGCTGATCAGCTTCAAACTTAATAAGCAACTGTTGAACACATTCAGTTGGAAATTCAAGGCGTTCCTAGTACCAAAGCACTTTGAGATCTTCAAAGTCCTTTGCTGTCGCCCAATATAAGCATCTTAATCTAAAGTGATGGCTAAGCAAGCAGTCTGGAGGAACAATAAGATGCTAAACAGCTGCTTGTGGAGAATCGGTCAGAGTAAGGTGGTATAACTGAATTGTATGACTTCAAACTGCATTTGGGGAGGGGAAACAATAGTATTTTTGAATGCTTCTCCATATAGAAAATTTCCCTGTATGCAGCCATGCCGTCTGACTGTTGTTTTTTAAAGTTCTACTGCCTTGTGGAGGTGGTTAACAGCAGAACATTCAAAATTATGAGTCCAGCTGGAGTTCTATGTGGTACAGTCCAGGATTCTGCAGCCTCAGCCTTCCAATTCATCTATATATCTAATAGCGAAGGCACCCCCTGCTTGTGGATATCTAAATCCACACATCGGGGGCACTTGGGGGGCAGGGAGATTTCCACAGATGTGCAGAAAAATCTAAAAAGTGTAAAAAAAAACTATAGAGGGGATACTGAAATCCCCCAAAAAGTAAAAGAGCGTCCCCTGTGCATGCACAGGGAATGCTCTTGGAATGGCTTCAGTGGCATCAGGAGGGGAGAGGTGGGGAAAGAAGAAGAAGAGAAGAGATTGGATTTATACCCCGTCCTTCACTCGGAGTCTCAGAGCGGCTTACAAACTCCTTCCCCTCCCCACAACAGACACCCTGTGAGGTGGGTGGGGCTGAGAGAGCTCTTGACAGAAACTGCTCTTTTTCAAGGACAGCTGTGCCAGAGCTTGTGACTGACCCAAGGTCACATTAGCAGGTGCAAGTGGAGGAGTGGGGAATCAAACCTGGTTCTCCCAGATTAGAGTCCGCACACCTAACCACTACACGAAACTGGGAGAAGGTTTGGCCAACCGGCGAGGTCTCGCCACCGCCGCTGCCTCCGGCAGGGAAGGAAGGAGAAAGTGTGGTGGACCAATGAGGCCTCGCCACCAGGGGGAGGGGGGAGGGAGACATTTTGGTGGGCCAGAAAGGGGGAAAGCTTGGCGGGTCAGCAAAGCCTCGCTGATGCTGCCAGGGGGGAGGAGAAAGTTTGGCAGGCCGGCAAGGCCTTGCCGCCGGCGGGGGGATGGAGGGAGAGAAGGAGACATTTCGGCGGGCCGGTGAGGCCTTGCCACTGCTGAGGGGGGAAGGGGGGAAGCTCGGTGGGCCAGCGAAGCGCCGCTGCCACCAGGGAAGGAAAGTTCGGCGGGCCAGCGAAGCGCTGCTGCTGCTAGGGGAGTGGGAACCTTGGTGGGTTGAGGTCATGCCTCACTGTGGGTGCCGGGGACGGGGGGGCAGGGGAGAAGGCTCACCTGCGGCTGCTTCTCCAATGGAGTGTCCCCCCTGTGAGTATCGTGGGTCCCCCTTCTTGTTTTGTATAATAAAGATACTTGCCTTGATACTCTACATTTGATTCTGCCAGCTCCAGTTTTTTCAAATGATAATAGGAATGATGATAATATAAAGCACTTAGCAGCACCTTAAAAGAATAATTGATTTTTTAAAAAATACCATGTAATTCTGGGATGCCAGCCACTTTTTCTGTGCAGATCTATGTGGATCTCTGAACTTCAGTCCCCCCGCTCTCCTAACTATAAAGCTAGAAATGGATCATGGTTCTATGAAATAGCCTATTTCAAAAGACTGTGCTTTTTAAAAAGTCAGAGTGCAAAATGTCTGCCAAGCCTAAAATAATGCAGATCAGGTTTCCATGTCTGTTAGGTGACGCTTACTCAGCAGTCTGGCTCTTGTCAGTAATTTTTCAACTGCTTACTGCGGTGGAATTATACTACGGAGCTAAGAGGGAGGCCAGTAGGTAGAATTCTTTGTCCCTGCTGCATTTAAAATTACATCTAATCTTATCAAGCTGTTTGACATTGTTTCTTGCTCAGCCTGTGGCAGGTACAGGGCTGCTTTTGTTCAGGTTCCACAAATGATGAAAGTCGGAAGGAGCAGCCTGTCTCACCAGTCGCAGGCTACAGGTAGCTGCGTTGGTCTAAAGAACAATTCCCCAAAGGCCACGTAATACCTTTTATGACGACCAGCCAAAATATCATAAAATACTAAGCAAGCGTTCATGTTCTCCAGAACTCTTTGTCAGTCTGGGTGTTTGGTGCAAAAAAGCAAATGGCAGCCTCTATTTGAAAATGTAATAACTACAAGCAGAGGACCTGCAAGGACTTACAGGGGAAACCTCATTTTCCTCTCCCCTGCTATCCAACCTAGCAGTTCGATTTCCTGCTTCCTCTCCTTCCCACCCACCAACCATCCTATCTACCCCCATCTTCAACTTTCCCTCCTTACCCCTAGCAGTCTTTCCCCAGGAAAAGCCTGGCATGGGCCAAGTAGCAGGTTGGGTCAGGTTGCACAGTGAGGAACCTGTAAGGACTTGTAGGAGGGCACCTCAGTTTCCCCTGTATCCCCTCCCCTCACTATTTCCTCTTTTTCTCCTCCTGGCATGCCTGTATCCTGATCTTATATTTCCTTCTCTCCTTCCCACCCTCCAACCAACCTACCTTCTACCTCCCCCACCCCAAATCTTCGGGTATATTTATTATTTATCTCTTTCATATATACTCCACGTTTCTCCCCAATGGAGAACCAAAGCAGCTTACAGTGTTCTTCTCACCTCTATTTTATCCTCTCAACAATCCTATGAGGTAGGCTAGGCTGAGAGTGCATGACTGGCCCAAGGTCACCCAGTGATCTTCCATGCAGAGTTGGGATTTGAACGTAGTCTCCAAGATGCTATTCTGAAATTCTAACCACTACACAACAGTGGTTATCACCTGACCTTGTTAGATCGCGCTAACAAAGGACTCTTAGAGTGATTCAGCAAGTGATTCAGCTTTATTGGAAGTAACGAACAAGCACTCAACTCAGTAAGAAACCAGAACCGAAAACAGTGGGAGCTTATGCTCCTTTTAAACATAACCGGGCTAATGTAGCCACGCCTATTTACAAATAACAACCAATGAGATTGCTTAGTTAAGGACCAATGAAAGTCTTTCCCTCGCAGGGAAAAGGCACAGTTCTGATTGGTCGCTGTTACGAAGCGACCAATAGGAAGTTCGCTCAGAGGAGCCTGGTCTGGCTCGAAGCTTAACATAGGAGTCCTATGAGGTGATTCATGTAACCGTTTCAATACATTACAATTCCTCCCCCCTAAGTTAAGTCATCATCCATTTGTTTTATTATTTACATACATTCAACTCATGCTGTTGTACATCAACTGTTCCAAAATACTTTATTACAATCGTAGTCTTTTAGATAAGTCGGCATCTGCCGCGTACGCTGAGACCTGCGAAGCGGTGCAGGCTCTATGGGCACACAAGGTTGTGAGTCACTGTGGGGTTCACTACAGCCTGGTTCAGGCACAAACTCTACTGGGGTTTCAGCCCCGCACACAGGGGTCTGCCCTGACTCGGGGACAGTACCGGGCCCTTCGGTACTCACCGCCTGCTCTGGGGGTCTCCACTCAACATTGGGGAATTCAGCCGTCGGAGAGTCAGCGCTGTCCTTAGCCCAACGTCTCCTTAGCTGATCTATGTGGCGCCGCCATACTCGACCGTCAGCCAACTGTACCACATACATGCGAGTACCCACAGAGTCGGATATTACCCCAGGAAGCCATAAGTGACCATTAGCATAATTCCGTGCAAGAACCTTGTCCCCTTTTTCAAACATTCGTACCTTCGGTTGTGAGTCGGTACGCTCGGAATGATCGTCAGTGAGATCCGGATGCAACCTGTTTAACCGAGTTGTAAGCCTCCTCCCCATTAGCAACTCGGCCGGACTGCGGCCTGTAGCACTGCAGGGGGTGGTGTGCTGCCGCAAAAGAAAGGAGCCCAGCCTCTGGCTCCAGTCACCCTCGTCCATTTTACCCAGGGCCTCTTTGGCCGTTCTGACCATCCGTTCGGCCTGGCCATTAGACGCCGGATGGAAAGGGGCCGAAGTCATTTGGCGGATGCCATTACTCGTGAGGAAGTATCTGAACTCCTCAGAAACAAATTGAGGCCCGTTGTCACTGACGATGACGTCAGGCAACCCGTGTGTGGCAAAAAGGCGGCGAAGCGCATGAATTACGGCTAGTGAAGTGGTCGACTTCATGTGTACAACTTCTAACCATTTAGACATTGCATCTACGACAATCAAGAACATTTGCCCTTGGAGAGGGCCAGCAAAATCTATATGCAACCTGGCCCAGGGTTTCCCAGATGATTCCCAGGCTTGGGGTGTAGCGTGTGGGGGATCAGGTCTAACCTGCTGACACTTGGAGCAGACTCGCACCCACTCCTCGATTTCCTTGTCCAGTCCTGGCCACCAGACATACCCTCTGGCCAATGCTTTGGTGTGCACCATCCCAGGGTGACCCTCGTGCAGGGATTCCAATACTCTCTTCCTGAGCTGGGCAGGGACCACCACCCTATTGCCCCATAGTAGACACCCCTTGGAAATCGAGAGTTCGTTTTGGCGGCTTTTGTAAGGTGCGAATTCAGGCTCAATGCTCCCAACCGGCCACCCCCTCCACACCCAGTTAAGTACTCGGGAGAGAATGCAGTCCTTGGCCGTCAGTGCCGCAATGTCCTTGGACGACACTGGTGCCTGGGGGAGCTCATCCAGAGCCAGGACCTCACACGCAGGGGCAGGGTCGGATCCCACACAGGGCAATGGGCATCGGCTAAGGGCGTCCGCATGTCCGATTGCCTTCCCAGGCCGGTGTTCGAGGTCATAATCGTACGCCTGCAAAAAGAGCGCCCATCTAAGCATACGTGGGGACATTATGTTTGGCAACTGCTTATCGGGCGCAAAAATCCCCAGTAGCGGCTTGTGGTCAGTGACCAGCAAAAATCGTCTGCCAAAAATAAAATCATGGAACTTTTTGACAGCCGCTACCAACGCCAGACCTTCCTTGTCTATCTGGGCATAGTTCCTCTCTGCCGCAGATAAAGACCGAGAATAAAAAGCGATAGGCGCTTCGCTCCCATCAGGCATCAAATGGCTCAAAACTGCGCCTACTCCAAAAGGTGAAGCGTCAGCAGCTAACACCAGGAGCTTCTGATCATCGTAGTGCGTCAGCACGTCATTAGATGTCAACAGCTCCTTAACTCCCACAAAAGCCCGTTCCTCAGCCTGTCCCCATTTCCATTTAGCCTCCTTATGCAAGAGCATGTGCAAAGGGGCAGCCACCGATGCCTTATGCGGTAAAAACGCATGATAAAAATTGAGGAGTCCTAAAAATGCCTGGAGCTCCTTCTTACTCACCGGCCTGGGGGCGTTCCGGATTGCAGCTACCTTGTCGTCCGTGGGGTGCACCCCGTCTGCATCGATCCGGAATCCCAGGAACTCCACACTGTTAACTCCCAGTGTGCACTTAGACCGTTTAACCCTGAGCCCTGCGTCCTGGAAACGCTTTAAGACTTCCTTAACACGGGCTATTAGTTCCTCTTCAGACTTCCCGGCTATTAATACGTCGTCGAAGTAGGGCACCGTGCCTGGTACCCCCCTCAAGAGTTTCTCCATCAAGCCTTGAAAAATTCCGGGCGCCACATTTACCCCGAACTGCAGGCGATTTACCTTAAACGCGCCTCTATGGGTGACAATCGTCTGGGCTTCAGCAGCCTCAGGAGTGACAGGCAACTGTTGGTATGCCTGTGCCAAGTCCAATTTGGCAAAAATTTTCCCTCCCCCCAAGGAAGCCAGAATGTGGCTTATAACCGGGACTGGGTAGGAGTGTTGCTGTAACGCCTTGTTAAGGGTGCATTTGTAATCCGCGCATAAGCGTATGGACCCATCAGGCTTGACAGGCGTTACAATCGGGGTTTCCCACTTACTGTGAGGAACAGGCTCCAAAACTCCCTGTTCCACGAGTTTGTCAATTTCCTTCTCCACCCTAGGCCTGAGGGGAATTGGGACCTTCCGATATTTCAACCTGATTGGCTTTACGGATGGATCAAGTTCGAACGCAACCGGGGGCCCTTTGTACCGCCCCAGACCCTCTGCAAATACATCAGGGAACAGGTCATACATCATATCCCATTTATTCTCAAGCGTTTTGTTAACTCCTGAAATACCAATGCCTAATGGCTCAAACCAATCCAACCCTAGTAAGTTGACCCGGTCTCCCTCGGCAATAAGAAAAGATAGCTTAACACATTTCCCCTTATACTCAACATCCGCAGTGTCCCGTCCGGCCAGGGGAATTCGGTTGCCCTGGAAGTCGGACACTCGGGTCTCCGCAGGCTGGAGCCGCCGTCGGCTTCTGGTTGGGAACAACGCTTGCCAGGATGCTGCAGAGATCACTGTCACCGAAGATCCGGAGTCCACCTCCATGGTGCACGGTCTGCCGTCGAGGAGTGGGGTCACGGTGATCTTGCCCTGGCAACTGGTGCGATTGATGACCGATGCGCTTGATAGGGATGCTGTCACCGAGTAGCTTGCTTCTGGTGCTGATGATTGCTGCTTTCCCCGGGCGTTGGGTGGTGTGGTCTTCTGTGCCGTCCTGCTGTTGGATGTAGGGTCCTTCTGCGCCGACCTGCAGACTCTGGCGAGGTGTCCACGCCGCCCACACGCTCTGCAGTTTACATCTCGAGCCCAACAGGAGTCGCGCTGGTGTTTCCCGCCGCAGCCGGAGCACGGCTTGACGCTGGTAGTCTTCGCTGGGGTCCGCTTGCCTCGGACCGCGTTGACGTCATCGTCCGCTTCTTCGCCCTCGCTGTCTCGCTGAGAGTGGACGCTGGGCTCTGCCATCCTCTGGCGGACCTCCCTTGTGGACTTATCTGCTGCTTCTGCGGCCACGGCCTCGTCGTAGGCCACTGCCCAGGTCAGGGTGGTGCGGGCGAACAGCCTCTGTTGCAGCCTCTCGTCTTTAAGGCCACAGACGAGACGGTCTCTGAGGGCTTCCTCTACGTTGTGGAAGTTACACGGCCGTGCGGCTTTGCGAAGGGCCGCCACGAAATCCGCGATGGTCTCGCCTCCGGCCTGGTTCCGCTTGTAAAATGCGTGCCGGCAAGCAATCTCCGACGGCTGTGGAGAATAGTGAGCCTTAAGCTTCTCAGTGATGTCAGCGTAGGTGACAGTCTTTATATCAGTTGGGGCCACCAACGACCTGGCTATGTCGAAGGTCCCCTTCCCGCAGGAACTCAGGAGGCACGCCCGTTTCTTGGCCTCGTCTGTAATGTCGTGTGTCTCCAGATGGAACTCGAACCTGGATAGGTAGGAGTCCCAGTCTTCTGAGGAAGGTTCGAAGCACTCGAACTTCTGGCTTCCAGCCATCGTGGGAGACTTGGGCACCGGAGCTGGTGGCGCCTCCGCCGGATCGGCTGCTGTGCTCTGCTCGCTTTCTTCCGAGTCCGAAGTGTGGATGTCCGCAGGGCTGCCTACCTGCTCTAACATCCCATCCTCGTCGCCAATTGTTAGATCGCGCTAACAAAGGACTCTTAGAGTGATTCAGCAAGTGATTCAGCTTTATTGGAAGTAACGAACAAGCACTCAACTCAGTAAGAAACCAGAACAGAAAACAGTGGGAGCTTATGCTCCTTTTAAACATAACCGGGCTAATGTAGCCACGCCTATTTACAATTAACAACCAATGAGATTGCTTAGTTAAGGACCAATGGGAGTCTTTCCCTCCTAGGGAATGGTATCGTTCTGATTGGTCGCTGTTACGAAGCGACCAATAGGAAGTTCGCTCAGAGGAGCCTGGTCTGGCTCGAAGCTTAACATAGGAGTCCTATGAGGTGATTCATGTAACCGTTTCAATACATTACAGACCTGGATAGCCCAGGCAAGCTCGATCTCATCAGATTTCGGAAGCTAAGCAGGGTCAACTTTGGCAAGTACTTGGATGGGAGACCTCCTTGAAATACCAGAGGCAGAAGGCAGAGGCAGGCTTTATCCAGCCACCTCTCTGAATATCCTCCAGACACCCAATAGGGGTCAGTCACCAGAGCCAGAGGTCATCATGACTTCCAAGTGTACACACACTCTCTCAAACACAAATGCGCATATAGAACAATACAGCCCCACCCCCCAAACCCAACACTGGCTATCATGGGGTGGGTTCTTTTGAATAGTAACAAACAGCCAGGTCTGGGTAAGTCATGGCTATCAAGTGGTAGCAAGTAGCCTGGTGGTTGCTAGCATGCCTAGCCCCGATAAGTATTCCTTCAAAGGCCAAAACAGCCATGGAAAGGGCTGTGCCTTATTCCCCTGTCTGTTAGTGACAGAAACCAAAGCTTAAAACCTAGCAGTACCGTCATGGTTGCCTAGTAACAGCCACTGATCATTTTCATTTCTTATTTATTTTATTATTATTTATTTACTAAAGCTGCAGCTGCTGCATTTAAGCCCCCCCCCCTTTAAGGTTTCACATTTTTTTTCCTGTAAACCTGGGGCTTTTCTCTAGTTTGTGGGAGGATCTGTCTTGCCTGTTTACAGCGCCAATGTTTGGTTTTAAGTATCCACATATGGGGCTATGCTTATAATAGATATATTGGCAAGTGGGAGACCAGCAAGGACATTGAACCCTCCCCCACTATTTCCCCTCTCTAGGTAGCCTCTCCCCTTTTCCTGCTTCCTTCTCTACTTCCCAGGATACAAAAATACTGCTAAGTGGGAACCCCGTGAAAATTGTCTGGTGGGGCATCGCATGGATGCCATCACCCATGTTTAACATCTACTTGAAGTCATTGAGAAGATTCTGACGGGGCAGTGGGAATATGCACTGCTGCTGTTGTGTGGCTATACCATTGAGAATACCATCTTGGCTTAAAACTTGGAAGTAAGGGAGCACCAAATGTTTGTTATGAATTTTATCTAATCTGTCTATTTTGTATTTTAGTATTTTATACTGTTTTATTGTTATTATCTGGCACTATGCCTCTGTAAGCCGCCCTGAGTCTCCAGGGAGGGCGGGATATAAATCCAAATAAATAAATAAATAAATTGGTATCTAACTAATAACCTCTTCTAGCTACCATAACATCCTCTCTGCAGAACTGATAACATTTTCCAGTATTCACTAATAGGCAGGGGTCCACAAATTGTAATGGCTCAGTAGCTACAGCATCAGTGTAGTAATCCCTGAGTCCTCTGGCTCATGCAGAGAATTTGGGGGTATGGGTGTGGCGCAGGGCTCTTTTTGTAGAAAAAGCTCCTTTGCATATTAGGCCACACACCCCGAATGTAGCCAATCCTCCAAGAGCTTACAGAGCTCTTCTTACAAGCACAGCTCATTAGCACATTAGGCTGCACCCCCATGTTACCAGAAGTGTGGTTATCCAGCCACACCCACCTTTTGCTTGTTATTCTGTTTACCTTGTTTGTTGTCAAAACCCAGGGCTTTTTGTAGGAGGAGCTCCTTTGCATGTTAGGCCACACACCCCTAACTGTAGCCAATCCTAATGAGTTTCTGCTGTTGGGTGTGGCCTATTATGCTAATGAGTTCCTGCTGGGTGTGGCCAACTTGGGAGCCAGCCGGAACTCCGTTCCCGTGCGTTCCTGCCCAAAAATAGCCCTGGGTGTGGGTAGGGTTTCTGATGTCCTTCTAAATTTTGGAACAGGCTCAGCATCAAGTTTGAGAGAGCCTTATGCCTCTCTGAAGTCTTCTACATGAGAGAGGGATGGAAGGTGGGACTCTATCAGTTGTTTGTACTGCTTTTGCCTTTTGGAAAGCTCAGCATGACAAAAAGTAGACCTACCCTCATTCTCCATGCTCTATTTGTGCCACAGGATTTCAGAGAAGGGAAAGTCTTTCGTATTGCTTTGAAGCAGCCAGAAGCAACATGAGCACTTCACGCTGCTTTTTGTCCTCTCCTGAGTCCCTCACATAGTACAGATCATCCCAATGTTCAGTGTTCAACATTCGACAGGAAGGCACCATATGCAGATGTTGACCAGAGGAGCATAATTCCCACACGGGTTCATACAGGTTCACACTCCCAATAAGTGATGAGAGCCAAATTAGTTTTGGTATGAGGAGCAGCATGTTATAATTAATGAGAAAAATACATGATCGCTTTTCTTCACCTCATTACTTTACTGGTAAGTGGCTAGCATGGACATGCAGGAGAACTTCACATGCACTTCCCTTTCTATCTTATGCAACCCCCTTAAAAAGCCTGCTCATGAGCATGGAGTGTCAGATGGCAATGAAAGGAAAGTCCTCTTCTCCAATTGTGCACAGAATTATTGTCAGGTCCATGCCAGGGCTGTGGGCAGCCATATCTGAGTCTAGTCTTGAAGATCTTTCCTGTAGACCAGAGTCCCAAGTACTTTCAGAAAACAAGGAGAAGGAGAAGCAATTGGATTTATACCTCACCCTTCATTTGAAGTCTCAGAGCACTTACAAACTCCTTTCCCTCCCCCCTCCCCACAACAGACACCTTGTGAGGTAAGTGGGGGTGAGAGAGAGCTCACACCAGCAGCTGCATGTGGAGAAGTGGGGGATCACCCGGTTCTCCCAGATTAGAGTCCGTGCTCTTAACCACTGCACCAAACCACTACACCAAAGGCACTTATATGGATGTGATTCCTAAGCAATGCTTGAGGAAGGCAAATACCCTCCCTCCCCCTTCCATTGCAGTCCTGTGTACCCCCTCCTAAATTGTGCTGCTGAGGGTGAATGGAGTCACAGGATGAGTTTGTGGAGGAGAGTGGGAATCTGCAGCACGAGGGAGATATGGCCCCCCAAAAAAATCTCCCCCTTCCTTTCTGTTGGTGCAGTATGGCACAGTGGTGAGTGTGCTGGAATAAGATCTGGGAGTTACATGCCAATAAAGGTAACTGGGCTGTAGATCTGGGAGAATCAGGTTCGAATATCCACCCTGCCAGGCAAGCTTGCTGGGTGACCTTGGGCCAGTCATTCTCTTTCGGCCTAACTTTCCTCACAGGGTTCTCATGAGGACAAAATGGAGGAAGTGATCATGAAATCGTAAGTCAGGTTGAGTCCATCTAGGAGAACAGCATGATATAAATATCTAAACAGATGAATGAATGGTATCCCAATGTGCCAATGGGATGGCAGTTTAGGATCCCGGCTGTTTTATACCAGACCTCTTGATACCTGGAATGGCCAGTCTATATAGCCTAACAATGAGAACTGTAGCCATTATTTGTCTCCTGTTTTGTTTTTTTCACATCCATCCAGTCTTTTCTTTTATCCGTCTGAAGTGCACGCTTGAAGGGCTAAATCCTCAGCTGATCCGTTCTGTTTTCCTGTCTTCCAGAACTGGTGGTAGCTCAGATAGTCATCTTAATAGGCAGTGTTAACGCTTTCATTTGCAAAACTTGCCCTAACCAGTACTGAACAATCGAGTGACACTGTAACACTAACAGCAGAACAATATAATTATCAGCATGAAACAAACCATGCTCCCCTTCCCACCCCCCCTGCCAATGTCAGTAAGAATTCTGAGCTAACTCAGACAGAAATAATTGGTATTAAGGAGTTACTGAAAACTCCATTAATGTCACTCTTAAAATTAGGATGCAACGCGCAACTTGTTGGAGCAAGCTCCATTTGGTAACATGAATGAAATGATGAATTCACTGCAGTCGTTTGTAGGCACAGAACAATTCAAAACTTTCAGACAAAAAGTTACTGGCTCCTATTAAGGAAGGAGGGGAGGAATGTGGGGTTATAAGGAAGGGTAACAGAGTTTGGGAATCCTGTTTATTCAGCCAAAGTCATTTTTGGCATGACTCAGGGCTGTCAAAGGATGGCTTTCAATTGGATTTCAACATGTTTTAGTTACAGCCTCACTGCTCTGTCATACAAAGTGGAGGGTTTCCAGGCTTGATGGGGGCAATGGATACCAATTAATGGGTAATAAGTGTATTATTACATTTTTATAATTTTCTTAAAGACTTCCCCCCCCCTTAATATGCTTCTTTGTAATTTGTTTATTTGTACTTTTTTATCCTTACATCTTAGATATTTCGACCGTGAGCAACCTCAGTCTGGAAAATGATTTTTGATGTTGCTGGTTGATTCCAATAATAAAGTGGGACTTGTCTAGTTAATGAACTGGCCCAACCTCTTGTGAGTATAAGTAATATAGGTTGATAATTTTGGAAATTACAGTTTTGATTTATAAATTACACAATAATGAAACTAAGTGATTTTTCCCCCTTTCCCCCCTTTCCCCCCCTTTCTTTTTCTTTCTTTCAGGTTTTAAAGCTTAGATCAGAAATGTATTTTGTATATTTTGAATAAGTTTGTTTTACCTTATGCTGTATATTTTAATAATTTCTATCACTGAGCAAAGCCTTGTGGCCAAAAAGTATGTGGTTTTAATTTAATTTTTAACTATTTATTATCCCTTAAAGCTTTGATAATTTAACATATGTAACCCATTATTATTTATTCTGTTATTAGGCCTTGTGTTCACCTTCTTGGCATCCTTGTTTATTCAGCCAAAGTAATTTCTGACATGATGACTCATGGCTGGATGGTTTTCAG
>NW_015164213.1:486176-534904 GCF_001447785.1 Gekko japonicus
GCAGGACCTCAGCATGCCTTTCCGTTGATGGAGACAATGGATACCAATTAATGGGTAATAAGTGCATTATTAAATGGAATACTAAGTAATCTATTGATCAGTACAGCCACTTGGGTCTGGGACTGCAGGGTTAAAACCTCTTTGGGAAAATTTCTGAGAAAAACCATTTTGGATTTATTTATTTCATTTGTGGAGCTGCGGTGGCTCAAGTGGTTAAGACGCTGAACTGCAGGCTGTGGAAGGTCAGTAGTTCAGCAGTTCGAGTCCCGGGTGCCGCATGATGGAGTGAGCTCCCATCTCTAGTTCCAGCTCCTGCCAACCTAGCAGTTCGAAAGCAAGAAATTGCAAGTAGATAAATAGGTACCACTTCGGTGGGAAGGTAACAGCGTTCCGTGCGCATGCCGGCCACATGACCACGGAAACGTCTTCGGACAGCGCTGGCTCTTCGGCTTTGAAACGGAGATGAGCACCGCAACCCTAGAGTCGGATTCGACTGGCTTTCGAGCAAGGGAACCTTTACCTTTACCTTTACTTCATTTATACCCTGCCTTTCTCCCCAGTGGGGACCCAAAGAGGTTTACATTGTTCTGCTTTCCTCCATTTTAGCTTCACAACTACCCTGTGAGGTTGGTTAGGCTGAGGGTATGCGACTTGCCCAAGGTCAAGTCTTTCATGGCAGAGTAGGGATTCAGACCTGGGAATTCCAGATACTAGTTTGACATGTTAAGCACTACCCCACAAGGCTAAGACTGTAAGCCGCCCTGAGCCCGCTTGCGGGGTAGGGCGGGGTAGAAATACCTGAATAAATAAATAAATAAATAAATAAGACTGAACTTAGATTTTGCAGAATTGAACAAACATTGTTGCCATAATACCTTTGCCAATCTGCTTGCTTCTGCACCTTTGCAACACCTGCTCAACACATACAAGTAAACAGAACATTGCAAGGACATCAAGGAGGCTCTGGTGCTGTCTCC
The DNA here is from genome assembly GCF_001447785.1 of Gekko japonicus. Taxonomy (NCBI): domain Eukaryota; kingdom Metazoa; phylum Chordata; class Lepidosauria; order Squamata; family Gekkonidae; genus Gekko; species Gekko japonicus. The sequence continues at coordinate 487,154 of NW_015164213.1, forward strand.
ATACTATAAAGGACTACCTTGAACTTTCTATTACTCAAGAACTGGGGGAGGAGAATGCAATACAATACAACACATTTCTTGTGCTACTTCTTTGTAGACAGGTGAAGGATATGCTTTGATGGCCACTTCAGACATTGTATTTTCCTATATGAGGGTAACTTTTCTGTAGGCAAACATGTTCTGTCTCGTCTGAAACCTAGCACAGACTGATTTTTAGAGTTGATTTTCTTCCCTTCCAAAATGTGCCTCCCTCTTGACAGTTCCCCATTCTGCTCTCATTACCATTGTGAATGCAGAGGAATTCAAAGCAGCAATGGAGCTTCCACACAGGAATATTCACATGAAGTTGCCTTATTCTTGTTGGAAGAGTAATTAACACATCAACGGTGCACAACCTGATTAAAGAGTAGATAATGGTTTATTTAGTAACTAGCCTGATACCCGTGCTTCACTACGGTATTTAACTTCCGTAAATCCAGTTATAATATCGATGATGTAAAGTTTGAAATGTAAAATTTGTTGTAGGAATTCTAATGGAGAAGATTGTAGTGCAAAAAATGAAGTGAGACATATGTACTTTTTTTCTCTCTACTGAAGGACCTCTTTGTAGTCTGCTGGGGTGGGCTCCCTCATGGCTTTAAGCATCCTGCAACCACTGCTGCACCTGACAGACAACCACCTGTTAGGTGTAGGAGGAGGGGAGAGTGTGTTGGAAGCCATCAGAGAGGCTGAGCCAACAGAATCGCTAAGGTGATCCTGCTGGGGCGGCTTCCCTAATGGATTGAAGTAACATGGTCCTGCTCCTATACCTGACAGACACCCGCCTGTCTGGTGTTGGGGGGATTATGTTTAAAGGCATAAGGGAGGCTGGGCCAGCAGCAAGGCTAAGGCAATCTTGCTGAGCAAACCTCCCTGGTAGCTGTAAGCATCCCACCTCTTCTCCTACACCTGACAGGCATCTGCGGGTCCAGTGTAGGAGGGGGAGGAGAGAGAGAGAGAGAGAGAGAGAGAGATTAACATACTTGATAGGAAAGAGGAGAGAGAGAGAGAGAGCTGAAAAAGAGAAAAAAGAGAATAAGACTGAGTGTGGCACCTCCAAGAAGAAGGGGGAAATTGCCCTAAGAGTAGCGATCTGGAGACAGACAAGGAACAACGCTTAACAGGAGAGAAAGTGCACTGACCTCACTATCCTATCTAATTGTCTTCCTGTTGCCCCCTGCAGGGTCTTCTTCTCTTCTTCTTTGTACACTGGACCAGACATTGCCTTTTCAGACCACTGGTTCATCGGGGTCAGTATCATCTACTCTGAGTGTCAGTGGCTTTCCAGGGTCTCAGGCAGAGGTCTTTCACATGACCTCCTGCCTGATCCTTTTAATTGGAGACGCCGGGAACTGAACCTACTGGACTTTCTGCATACCGATCAGATGCTTGACCACTGAATCATGGCCCCTTCCCATCGTATTCCCTCTCACCCATAATTCCCCACCACCACCACTGGTGTGCTTTTTACCATTTTTTTAAAAAAAATAACAGTTACATCACTATAGTGTAACTATCTATCTAAATATCTAATACTGAGGGAACCAATCAGAGAAGGGCCAGGAGGGCCATCTGGGCCAGGCCTTGAGCTGAAAGGGGACCTCAAGTATAGACTCCTGTTGGCTTTTGGGGATTTGATAAGTTTTGTTGCTTCTTTTTATGTGTATCCCTATGAGACAAAAATGTGACACACTCCCTCAGGGGTTCTCTAAAGCTGGAAGAGATCTTTGGACCCCTGAGAAGGCCTCATTTAATAGGGTTGTCAACTCCAAGTGGAGAGATTCCTGGAGATTTGGGGGCTGGAGCCTGCAAAGGGTGGGGATCCTTGGACCTCAGAAATACCCTTTTCACACTGAAGGGTACTAGAGATTTTTTTCTCTTAACTCTGTTTTTATACAAGGGGAAACTAGAAGCTGGGGAATCAACAGACTACCCTCCCTCCCTATAACAATCCTCAAATGATAAAGCAGTCATTCCCTTATTACTGGAAATTCTCAAAAAGAGAACTCTCTGCTCTGTATCACATTCTGCAGGATGTGATTAAAAGTTAAGGATAGGTAAATTCAAGGGAAACATCTGGTCCATGGGGTCGCGAAGAGTCGGACTCGACTGTGCGACTGAACAACAACAACAACAACCTTTAAGACCAACTAAGTTTAATTCTGGGTATCAGCTTTCATTTGCATGCACACTTTCATCAGGTATCTTAAAGGTGCCACTGGACTCAGACTTTGTTCTGTTGCTTCAGACCAGCACAGCTACCCACCTGAATCAGAAACAGACTAGCAGCCAATGTACCTGTTTCAAAATGGACAACATAAGTTCCCAGCGGCTAGCCCCTGACAGTAGTCAGGCTGTCAAATTCTGGGCCAGTTGTCATTTCTGGGCTGTCTTCAAGGACAGCCCTGCTTATAACACATTACAGTAATCCAACCATGAGGTTATAGAAGCATGGATCAGTGTGGCCAAATCAGCTGAGTCTAGGTAATGAGAAAGTCAGCGAATCAGATGTAGCTGATAAAACTTGATGGCACATAACGGATAACACAAAATTAGTCAACTACTGTGAAATGGAGTCAACCATTGTCACCTGTAATGTGCCTTGAATTTTCTTCGTTATTTCTGACTCCAAGTTGTATGAATTGGCTCTCATAGCATATGAATTAAGTCCCTTCAGTTAGCACTTTAAAACGGTCTAGTGCTGTGAGCGTTTTTTGTTTGCCAGCTTAAGCTAATGTTTTTTCCCATGTTAAGACTTCATCAAAATGAAGTTTTAAAAGGAGCACTTGAAATGTAAATAAAAATTGGCCTTGTTCATGTTGCTTTCTTTTCTTTTCCCTTCCTTAAGGCACTTGACTTTCATATTGTCAAGTTGCTCATTAAAAAGGGGTTTTTAATTAATTATACAAGCATGCACATGAAGTATACTGTTAAGTCAATTAGTTCACTTTCTGGTACAAGCATAGTAATTATTAGCTCTTTTACTGATTGGTATTTTCAAGGCTGTTGCAATAACAATTATATAGAGATTAATAAGGTAGCATTTGAAAATATAAATCCAGGAGACACAACATTTCTCCCCCTCTATTGATGTGTAGGCTAATTGCCAACTTGTCTTCCTCCTGAAAATGCTGGCTTTTACCCAAAGCTCAGGAAAACATTACAACAGTATTTCCTCCTCCCCACTCTCCAAATACAAAGCTCCTTTACTGATACCTTTAGCAAGTCAATTAAAGGTAATGAAACGGGATTCAGATTACTTAACTCTGTCACCCAGTTCAGACATCCTGCAAGATAATGGTTTAATTGAACGAAGGACCCAGTCACATGGGCTGGATATCACGGGGGTGAGGCGTGGCAAATTGCCCCGGTGCAGTTTGATCCACATTTATACGATCAGACGCGCCAGCAGCGCACCACGGGTCCTTCCCTCGGCATCAGCAGGTAAATGAGGGGCCGGAGGGGAAAGCCGCATGCCAGCGCGATCACACTGCAGGCATCCGGAGGCAGCCCGTGGCAAACCGTTTGCCAGTACTTTGTAGGTACTACTTTTTTATTGCACATTTTGGCGGTAAGCCACGGGTTGGCCACGGGTGCGCTCCACTTCCCAGATGTTGTGGTGTGATCGCGCACGGATAATCTGCCCACCACCCGTGGCTCTCCTGCAGCAAATTTGCCATGTGAACAGGGCCTAACTAGGGTTAATGTGAATGCCATTCCACCTAGGGCTGCCATTTTCCCTCTGGGGGCTGGAGATCTCCCACCCCCAGCAGGCCCATTCTGCCACTGTCCAACTGGGGGGGGGGGTTATGAGAAAAATGAGTGTTGAAATAGGGGGAGCAATTGCCAGCATCTCAACACATTGAGGTTTCTTCCACCACAACTGGAAGTGTTGTCGGCATGTTGCCAATAGTTTTAGTCAAATCCCAGAGTTTTAGCCGAAGGCTAGAGCATCACCAGTGAGATGATGACATCAGTGGTGAGCCCCTCCCCACCCCTGGTTTCCACCTTCATGCTGGCAAGTGAGCAAGTGCAAGTGCGCATTCCTTTGTCCTTCTTCCCCATCTGATGCTCAAGCCCCAGCAAGGGAAAGAAGATGGGCAATCAGGGTCAGCAATGGAGGGGTGGCGATGGTGGTTTCCCAACCCCCATGGGTTTCTTATGGGTCCCTGCTTGCTGTTTTCTAATCGTGAAATCCAGGTTATGGTTTCTACTTCATTGTTCTTTGAGATGTATAATCTAGTTTTATTGCTTGATATATGTATTCTGCTGTCTTTTGTGGTGTCTTTTATCATTGTAATCCACCTTGAGTTTCAGCAAGAAGGGTGGATAAAAATGTGAATAAGTAAGTAAGTAATAGGACTGAAACTAAAAAAATCTGATTGACTAGTATAGAAACTAATCACTATCTCTTCACAGTGCAGGTGGTAGATTTCTTGTCTGAACTTTATCTCTGCTAAAAAAAAAACCCAACCCTAAATGTATCAAGAAAAGAGCCGGTTGAAGTCCAGACAAGACATGGCTATGTGTTATTTCTTCAAGGTTAAATAAGCTCTGATGCCAAGACTATACACCTGGATTTGTAACAAGAAGGGTTTGTGTTCCTCTGGCCTGACTTCGACACTGACAGTCAGACATCAAGAGCAGAGGAACTTGTTTACCAGTTGCCTGGGTCCCTGATTTGGATCTGGATCACTGTATAGGGGGCAAAGGGTGTTCAGCCTTGCCCTCTGCACTGTTTTCCTAGTTTGAAAATGGCCCAGGGGGAATTGTTTTCTCTGGTGGGTGACTGCACATATAGTCCATGCTCAGCTTCCCACATGGGGCAAATAACACCCACAGGACCACTTTGGCTCATCAAAATAGCTCAAGGAGGAAAGCTGAAAGCTAGGGTTGCCAAATCCAGGCTGAGAAATTCCTGGAGATTGGGGATGGAACCTGAGGAGGGCAGGGTTTGGAGATGGAAGGGACCTCAGCAGGGTATAATGCGATAGAGTCCACCCTCCAAAGGAGCCATTTTCTCCAGAAGAACTGATCTCTGTTGTCTGGAAACCAGTTGTAATTCCAAGAGATTTCCAGGAGGCTGGCAAGCTTCCTGAAGGCCCTTCTCTGCCAGTGTTGTGGTCCAGATCCAAATCAGAGCCCCAGGCACTTGTAAAACAAGTTCCCTCGCTCCTGACGTCCATCACATCAAAGTCATGTCCGAGTAAACCTACCGTACTCAATACCAATCAAGATATGTAATTTGGGCCTGAGAAAGACTGATTCAAGACGAAAGAATTGCTCAAGGCAATCAAATACAAACTCATCAAAATTTGCAAGCATTAGGAATAGATAATATTCTATTCATTCAAGCATTGGTTTATGGTTTCATTATCAGCAGTAGTGTTCCTTGTGCCAAAACATTTATGAAAGATTCAAAGATAATTTAATTAGTCAATAATTTCATGAGCTCACAAATGCAAATACGATCATTTGCATTGCATTTGCACATTGGCTTGTGGCTCTTGACTCTCTTGCTTTGTGAGTTCTGTACTTTGCTAAACGACATTAACCAATTCATTATTCAGTAGTAGTTAATGTGCCACTGTAAATTTGCTAATTTGCTGTTTGTCAAATTGGTATACTCTGAGTTGCTGCTTGTTACTTTATTTATGTAATTGGTTGTGATTATGATTGGTAACCTGTAAGCACTGTTCAAAGATTGAAGAAAACTTTCCGTAGTAGGGAAAATGTGTCGGATTGGAAGAGAGAATTCTTGTTCCTGTATCTACGTAGCATGTTCAAAACTTATCCTTGTTTATATAAATTATATTTAGGTATTTTTGTAAACTGTGTTGGTTCAGTCTCTATTGAGCAGAAAACCTGGGTGATGAATAGCCTAAATAAATAAATCATAAAAGAGTGTCTATTCTCCAGTTTCTGTGTTGTGATTTTCTTCTCGCTGATTCTCTAACCCTGTTCACAAGTGACAGTGAATGCACATAAAATCTGCTTATTCTAATGTCCCTCTACTGTCTCTGTCTCTTTCTCACATGCACTATGCCTTTGGACATCACTTGCCTAAGAATGAAGATGGAATTTCCAGTTCCAAAGAAGACACAGCTGCCAGCAACCATGACAGCCCTAGGTTCCAGGCCAGCCAGTGATGTGGAGCTACAGTGGGAAATGTACAGCCAATGATGTCAGAACATGGTAAATTGAACTAGATCATAAGTCTCCAACATGGTACCGGTGGGCAGCGCCTCAACTGGGGCTGAAATACAGCAGCTGAGATAATAAGAGGTGACTGCCAGTTTTTACGCAAATTATGCCAAAAATTTATCAATTCCACTGACTGCCAATTTGTTTCTGGGCTCAGCTCAAAGTGATGGTGTTGACCTTTAAAGTCCTGAATGGTTTAGGTTCATCTCTGCCCCTCTGTATCTTCCCAGACCTTGTGATCACCCACTGAAACCCTGCTATAGGAGCGTGCACTGCTAGAAGTGAGACTGGCAGGCACCTGTGGCAAGAGTCTGCCACTAGTAACCCCTAATTTGTGCAATAGTAACCCCCTAATGGTAACCCTGCCCCAATGTGTGCAATAGGCATACTTATCCTTTCCAGTTCTGACCTTCCAGAACAATTGGAAGACTTACTTCTTCTGGAAAGACTTTTTTTCATTGGTATTTGTAATGAACTCGGGTCTCTTAGGAAGAAAAATTTGCTGTCACAACAAGTTGCCTCAAAAGCCTGGTTTTCCTGCTGGTGCAATGATATGTAGACTTGGGGCAATTCTTCATTGGCTTTTCCCTCCGTTTTTACCAAACCCACCTTGGAACAGAAATCCCCCTCTGCATTACATGATGCTTTCACTTCCTTTGATCATTGGATTTTATGCTAGCCTCCATGCCACTTTCACTTTCTTTGCTCATTGGGTTTTATGGTACCTTCTGCATAGAGTTACGGCCGTTCAGGAGTGACTTTGCAGTCAGTACAGTGTTGCCCCGGGGTATCTGAATGTGGTTTTGAGTTGCACCTTTTCCTCAGTGTTGAGAAAATGTGGCGCAAATGCCAGATGCAGAATCAGCCTTGTAGAGTGGATGCGACTGTAATCTGGAGGTGGGACCGGAGCCACAGAACTGGCTTTTCCCGGTTGACCCAGCAGGTTACAGCAAATATACATACACTTTCTTCATCTATTTCCCAATTAGGTTGTTCTTTATTGAAAGATTCTGTGATGTTTTTAAAACTGTCATTAGAAAACAAAAGGGTCCCACTCGCTTTTTCACCCTTATCTTGTCCAAATCCCCTCCTTTCTGTCGCTCTGGCCCCAGCTGGTTTTCTCCAAATGGCTGCAGTGATCCTGAGCATAATCTTGTTGGCAATCAAAAGGGGATCCTCTCCAGCTTTCACCAGCAGGAAAGCAAGTAGGATTCAACCCACTGAAAGTAGATTTATTGTGAGAGAGACTCGTGTGTGAATATCTCGTAGCTTTGTACTCAACTTTGCACTGTAAAGAAACCCCCCTCCCACTGTGCTCCACGAAAGAGACAAATTTTTCATATGTTAAATTGTAGTACATGCGGTCAGCCCTGAACTGGATAATTTGGGCTAGCCTGATCTCATCAGATCTTGGAAGCTAAGCAGGGTCAGCCCAGATTAGTATTTGGATGGGAAACCTTGAAGGAATGCCAGGGTTGTGATATGGAGGCAGGCAATGGCAAACTACCTCTGAAACTTCTCTTTCCTTGAAAACATTATGGGGGTTGCCATAAATCAGCTGCGACTTGATGACTTGATGGCACTTTCCACCACCACATGCAGTCAAGATGAGACTTAGGAAGCATCTAACCAGTTTTAAAGCCAGCTTATCACAAACATGTGTATACCACTTGTTTTTAACTATTGCATTTTCTGTAAAAGAGGGTATCCTAGGTCCCGTTCACACTAGGCGATTTGGGCCGGGAGCGGGACAGTTCGGGGGCGGATCAAACCGGCGCGATCACAACACAACATCTGGGAAGCGTCGAGCTTCCGTCTCCGAACTGGCCCTTCCCCGCACAAATCCGCCTCAAGTTGAAACCACCTACCTTGGTGGTTCAACGGGAAGTCGCGCTACAAACCGGGCGTTTGATCGCCAGCGTGTCCTTGCGCCGGCACAACCCCGGCATGCGCAGTTCGGCCGGCTCCCAGTCAGAGCCGTGTTTTCTCCCCAGCTTTTGATCGTGCCGGGGAGAAAAGGCACCGCGGCCAGGGGATCCGTGGGATCCTGCCGCGGCGTCTCAACGTTGGCGCGGCTTTTAAAAGGGCCTGTAAAACGGAGCTGTTCCGCCAGACCTTTGGTCGAGGCAGCAGGCGTTCAATCCATTTTGGCCCCCCTGTCCTGTCCACAGCACTGTTTATGACTTTTCTTTCAGTGTCCTACTGTTTGGATACTATCCGGACACTGGAGTTTCCTAGGGTAATTAGTTCATAAGGCATGGGTTTGGTTTGATCTGCTATTGCTATTTATTGTTTTACTACTTGTTGATTTTATGTTGTGAGCCACCCTTAGAGGCTTATCCCCTGCCGTGTGGCAGGGCCCCTAATAAACCAGTGTATAAATGACAATTATTTGACAGCTGGATTCACTGAACACAGTAGGATTGTGTAAACATGGGTAGGATCTTGATGGATGTCCCTCAGGCAGGGGGAAAGTAGTTATCAAAATATGGATTTGGATCCAGACAAAACACACGTACACCAAGAGTTTATGGGCAAGGTAGGCTTTGATTTTCAAGTCCAAAGGATGGCTCAAGTAGCTCATAAATAAAGGCAGCTGAGGTGTGAAGACTATATAAATAGCATCTGTTTTACATAGAAGACGAAAGTGAATATATAGAGATGATTTAATACGGAAGCCACTGCTTTTATTATAAGTTAATGGCTAAGAGGCAGAGAGACATTTTTGGAGCCAGCAGGCACTCAGCATTGCTAAAGAGAGACTCCAAACCAGTTCTACCTCCCTCTGATCTCCATCCATTTGGGAGACAGGGTGATCCATCAAACAACATCCACCAGTCTAGCCATCTCAATATCCTTCCAAACTCAGAAATTTCCCTTTTTTATTAACTTTTCAGATATGGGCCTCTTCCTGTGTTACTATTGTACCCAGATTCTATGGGCCAGCCCTGTCATTCGAATTCTTTCTGATCTGGCTGCCGATCAAATACCAGATCTGGTTCAAGGTTATGGTTTTGACCTTTAAAGACCTATGCAGCCTGGGACCATCATACCTGCAGGACCGCCTCTCCCTCATAAGCCCCAGAGAGCTTTACACTCTTCTGATCAACATCTCCTGGTGGTCCCTGGCCCAAGGGATGTCCACTTAGCCTCAACTAGGGTGAGGGCTTTTTTGGCCCTCGCCCCAGCCTGGTGGAACATGCTCCCATTTGAGATCAGGGCCCTGCAGGATCTAGCACAATTCCACAGGGCCTGTAAAACGGAGCTGTTCCGCCAGACCTTTGGTCGAGGCAGCAGGCGTTCAATCCATTTTGCCCCCCCTGTCCTGTCCACAGCACTGTTTATTACTTTTCTTTCAGTGTCCTACTGTTTGGATACTATCCGGACACTGGAGTTTCCTAGGGTAATTAGTTCATAAGGCATGGGTTTGGTTTGATCTGCTATTGCTATTTATTGTTTTACTACTTGTTGATTTTATGTTGTGAGCCACCCTGAGCCCATTTTTTGGGGTAGGGCGGGGTATAAATTTAATAAATAAATCTCTTGTGGTGAGCAACAGTTGCCTTCAAACAATCAAGACTTGACTCCTCATTGACACAATGGTTGCCTTTGCACCAACAGTGGTGTTGCAACCAGGTGGACTTAAGCTATCACCATGTCTTATGTTTACAATGCAAAGGAGGGCTCATTATTAGAACAGCGATTGGGATCAAGTTACAAAGTGGCTCATTCCTCGTACCAGCTTTTGAGAGGGAAAATAGCCACACATGCAACATGTGTTATGAATGCTAGGTATGTCATTTTCATTCATATGCAGCACTAGGCCAAGTGACGTAGTGAGAAAGAATGATCTTCGATCCATCTACCACTTATTGAGCTTTTGCATATAACCTCAGAGGCTAGCCATGCTGGTCTGCAGGTAGACGGCTAGATTCAAGTCTTAGCATCTTAGAAGCCAACAAGTTCCCTTTGACTCCCTTGGACTCTGGAAGTCTCATACCCCAAAACTCTTGTTGGTCTCTAAGGTACTACTGGACTCAGATTCAGCAGCGTACAAACTGTGACTGTAACTAAAGGCAGGCATCCTGAGCAGCCCTCTGCATGGCCTACCCCTAAATCTTGTCCTACTTTTATTCCCTCTCCCTTATTCCCCTTAAGAGCCGGTTTGGTGTAGTGCTTAAGTGTGCTGACTCTAGTCTGGGAGAACCCGGTTTGATTCCCCACTCCTCTACTCGCAGCTGCTGGATGACCTTGGACAAGCCATAGTTCTGTCAGAGCTGTCTTGAAAGGGCAGTTCTTGAAAGAGCTCTCTCAGCTCCACCTACCTCACAGGGTGTTTGTTGTGGGGAAGGGAAAGGAAAGGAGTTTGTAAGCCTCTCTGAGACTTCGAGTGAAGGGCAGGATATAAACCCAATCTCCTTCTTCTCCTTCTTGTTCTTGTTCTTCTTCTTCTACAGCTACTGATTCCTCACTCAAAGGAAGAATCAAAAATGGTGGTCCTTTGTCCTTGCTTCTGTCTGCATCCTCACTTCCTCACGGATGCTAGGGCTTGTACCTAGGGGCAGCTGCCTCATGGAAGTCCCTGTCAAGAGAAATCTGCTCAGCCTCTTCCTGCACTCTCCTTTTTTTGCCTTCAGGTTAAGGTCTCTCTGTTCCTGAATGCATTTTAAGCTGCTTGACCTATTCTTAACCTTTGAGAATGGTTTTTAAATGGTTCCTGGCTGGTTTTATAGTGTGCGTGTGTTTCTAACTGCTGCTTGTGTTTCTTTGTATCTTAGTTTTAATGTTGTTTTACTGTGTTTTTTTAATGTTATGATCACTGTATGTTTTAATTGCCATTTTATTTTTAACTGTTCATTGATTTCAATAGTAACTTTAGCAAAATTACTCACAAGTTTATACTTTATGCCTGATTAGAGGCCGTGACTTGAGAAGGACCAGCTACTAGTTGTCAGTGACATCAATGGTTGTTTTAATGAGACAGAAGGCTCTTTGGGGGGTAGTTAAATGGCTTTCCATGCACTCAGTTCTAGTAATGTGCACCTGGCCACTGGTCTTTCACAGCCTCCCAAAGGTACTGTTTTCTTTGGTTATAAACATGATAGGTGGTCAAGGGATCTTTGTGTATCAGCTCCTGTACTCAGTAGCAGATTGTTTACCCATATGAGGCTTCCCTTTTCTGATGCAAATATTAGGGCCACTATACTCCATATTACCAAATCACCCCTCAGGGTTTCTATATATCATTTTAACAAGTTTCCAGCTCATAGCCTTCATCTTCCCAGACTAGCTCTATGAAATGGTATCATTCCAATCCTGGTTTACCAGGAACTAGGTTGAAATAATGCACCACTTTGAGTAGCATTTCCAGCACTGCCCAGAAGTGCCTGTTTACTGAGACGATTTGTCGTCATTACCTGCCCAAATGTTCTCTTACACATTTAAACTGGAGACTGCTTGATCAAAAGGCATGAATCTGTAAAATAAAAATGTAAAACAAATTTTCATCACCTGCCATTACCCTCAGTATTGCTGTTGCGTAGCCAGATCTGATATGTCAAAATATTAGGTTCTGTATCCAGTGATGTCATTGTGTCAGAGGTAGCAATGTGATATCATTAGGGATGGGCAGATTATTCAGGAAAACAAAGAGACCAGTGTGGTGTAGCAGTTAGAGTATCAGACTGGGCTCTGGGAGACCCGGGTTGAAGTCTCTGCTCTTCCACAGAAGCTTGCTGGGTGACCTTGGGCTGGTCACACACAGCCGAACCTCTCTCACATGTTGTTGTGAGGACAAAATGGAGAAAAGAACAATATAAGCCACTTTGGGTTCCCACTGAGGGGAAAGGTGGGATAGAAATGAAGGACATAAATATATAAAGAAGCATCTTGGGAGCAGTGTTCCCTCTAAGCTGAGTTAGTGTGAGCTAGCTCACAGTTTTTTAGCCTCCAGCTCACACATTTTTGTCTTAGCTCAGGAAGGATGGCTCCAGAGCAAACTAATTGATGCAGTAGTTAAATCGCTTGCTCAGAACTTTAATACCAGTAGCTCACAAAGTGGAATTTTTGCTCACGGGACTCCACAGTTTAGAGGGAACATTGCTTGGGAGACAGAAAAATTATCCTGGGGGGGACCCATCGGCCAGGAAATGCAATGTTTGGTTTCCTAGGAATCACAAATGGAATAAGGCCTCAGAGCAGGTCTCTCCCATTCCTTCAGCAGTCCCCTCCCTGCAAAACTGTTTTTCAGGATCAGGGACCATCAGACACAGAGTGATGTGTGGTCAGGGAATTGTTGAAATAAAGAGGAATTAGAAGAAATTATACATATGTTTGTGGAAGAGCTCATGAAAAAGGGAAGAGAAGATTTAGTTTCTGGCAGGTTTCCTAGGAATCACAAATGGAATAAGGCCTCAGAGCAGGTCTCTCCCATTCCTTCTACAGACCCCTGCAAAACTGTTTTCCAGGATCAGGGACCATCAGACACAGCGTGGCGTGTGGTCAGGGAATTGTTGAAAGAAAGAGGAATTAGAAGAAATTACACATATGTTTGTGGAAGAGCTCATGAAAAAGGGAAGAGAAGATTTAGTTTCTGGCAGGTTCCTCTTAAGCAGCATCTCCCTGTACCACACCCCATGCTATTCTGGGCATCTAACCCCCCACCCCCATGCCCTGCCCCACCCCCACCTCAGGAGCTGCAGAGACTGGGGGGAAGTGGGAGAAACATATGGAGCAGAGGTCCATCAATGGCTATTAGCCACAAGTTATAGATAGGAACTCTCAATCTGGGGCAAGTGATGCTATGTATTCTTGGTGCTTGAGTGGGAGGGCTTCTAGTGTCCTGGCCCCACTAATGGACCTCCTGATGGCACCTGGTATTTTTGGCCACTGTGTGACAGAGTGTTGGACTGGATGGGCCACTGGCCTGATCCAACATTGGCTTCTCTTATGTTCTTATGTTATGTTAAATCCATTCCTGACTCACCAGCGTTAAAAAAAAGAATAGGGGAAAGAAAGAATAACAGCCAGTAAGGGAAAGAAAGAACAGAGTAAAGAAAGAATAAGAGCCAGTGTGTAGTGGTTAAGAGCAGTGAACTCTACTCTGGAGAGCCAGGTTTCATTCCCCAATCCTCCCCATGATGTCTGCTGGGTGACCTTGGGTCAGTCACAGTTGACTGATTGATCGATTGATTGATTGATTGATTGATTAGACTTCTATCCTGCCTTCCCGGCCTGCCTTTCCGGCCGAAGCCAGCTCAGGGCAATTTACATAAAACACCTAATATTTTTACAATACACATAAAATAGAATTAAGAACAACATGTAACAATTAAACAATGCTAAAACCATAATATAATAAAGTGCTAGTACTCTCTCAGCCCCACCTACCACACAAGGTGTCTGTTGTGGGGAGAGGAAGGGAGTTAGATTGTAAACTGCTCTGAGACTCCGAGTGAAGGCTGGGGCATAAATCCAACTCTTCTTCTTCAAGAAAATATGAATTGTATTTTCAGTACCAAAACACAAAATGGAAGGAAGCTATTTATTGTAACATTCTGCTCATCAAAGTGTAAGTGTTCAGCTCTCCGCCAGTTTTATCTGCACCCATTAAAGTTCCAAAAGTACAGATTATTTTATTTCTGAAAAATTCTATTCATCCACAAGACAGTTCATGCGAATCGTTCTCTCTATTGCACCCACACGTACATATTGCCTTTGAAGATGCAATCACAGATATTAAAAGGTGATGCAGGCCACACAAAGTGATAATCAAGCAAACATGGGGACCCATAATATAAAGTGCGCTTCCATTCCCTGTAAGGCTCTTTTTTCCCCTGGAACTGTGGAATACTTGCTTTTGACGATAGTTCCCCCCCCTTTATGGCTCGTAATAGCCGAGAAATGATCTGAAGAATACACATTCTTTCCATTCTAACACTTTCTACTTCTAATTGTAGAAAGACTTACAAAACTCCACTACTATTGGCCAAGACATTCTTGAAATTGTGGGGAAGAAATGTTGAGAATGAGAATATCTAAATGGAAGGAAATCTATTTCTTTATTGTGAGCATGGATCCAAAATGAGTAAGACTCCGACTGTTTGCTACAGACATGGAAACAGTAGGAGCTAAAGAATACTCTAAGGACTCTTTCTGCCTACGTTGCAAAGCAATCAGACATCTGAGTGCCGTTTTCTTCTTTTTTTAAAAAAGAAATAGCATTTTGGAGTAGAATGCGGGAAGAAATAAATGCAAAGTCTTTACCTTTGTTCTCTTTGATATTACAACCCTTCATCAATTGTATGTTCCATAAGCCATGAGAGTATTGAGTGTTGTTAGTGCAGGTACTAGGATATCAGACTCGGAATCGGGAGACCCAGATTCAAATGAGCCATGAAGCTCACTGGGGACCTTAGCCTGTCCCTTCTCCTTCAGTCAAAACTTTCTCCCTCACAGCACTGTAGCAAAGGTAAAATGGAGGTGAACATACACATTCTCCTGAACACCTTGGAGAAAGGTAAGATAAAAATCCAGTAGAAGACAATAACTTGAGACCAAAATTCACATAAATGCATTCTGGTTACATAGGATTCCACTACATGTATTGACTCCCCCCCCCAAGTGGGAATCCACAGCAGCTTACATAGTTATCCTTTCTTCCATTTTATCCTCACAACATTGAAGGTAGGTGAGGCTGAGTGTGTGTTGCTGGCCCAGCTTCCATGAATGGGGGTCCAGACCTGGGTTGCCCAGATCCTAGTCCAATGCATTTACCACTTAACCAAACTGGCTCTCTAGTAAAGCCAGATCTTGCACTCTGGCAATCATGCCTACAGCAAGTGTGCTGTATGTGTTGTTTAGCTGTTCACGGTTTTGCTGCCAAGTTGAAGCCAATTTATGCCAACTCCATAGGGTTTTCAAGGCAACAGAAGTTCAGAGGTGGTTTGCCATTGCCTGCCTCCGTGTCATGATCCTGGCATTTTTTGGTGGTCTCCCTCTCAAATACTAACGAGAGCTGACCTCGCTTAGTTTCCAATATTGACAAGACCAGCCTAGCCTGGACTATACAGGTCAGGGCACTCTATGTTTACTTGGATTGTTTTTTCTTCATTTTTATATGTCAATTAAGCATTATATGCTTTTGCAAGATTGTCTGATTATATTTACTGTCTTGTGTCAAACTACTTCCGGTGATTTTATACCACATCCACACTATCACCTTTCATGTAGAGCCAAATACTTTTTAATGAAGATGAAGACGTTTGTCCAGTTTAAAGACTACTAATTCCATGATGCAGTATGATGTCAAGATAAATACAGATGTGCAAGGATGATCTGTTTATACATTTTAAGGCTGAAAAGACATAATGCATGCACAACAACATCTGGGAGGCTGGAGTTATATTGGGTAAGCTATGTGAATACATTAATTTTCAATTCTGTTGGTAGAATCACCATGGAAATCTATTGCTCAGAGCTGGAAAATTACAGTTGTAATAGAATTCTTCTGATGTGTTTTGCATATGCTCTGGGTTTTTTAATTACGAGAGAGAGAGAGAGAGAGAGAGAGAGAGAGAGAGAGAGAGAGAGAGAGAGAGAAAATATGATTTCCCATATATGTGCTTAGGATGGATTATATCAATGGACACATCAGTAAGGATGTACAGATATGTGTGGACACACACACATATTAGTATACATACACACTAGGGATGGGCACAAACTGGGAAAATGGAGGTTCATTGGAGGTTCGGGGTTTTCATAAACCACGAACTTCCAATGAACTCCTCCATTGCAGGAGCCAGTTTGTGGTTCATAGAGTTCCGCCCACCCAGAAGTGAGCTCCGAAAGCATTTAAATGACTTCAGAGCCCAGTTCCGGGTTGGGCTGGCCCAACTGAGCTCTGAGAGTGAGCTCTGAAGACTTTTAGAGGCTTTATATGCCCTCATATGGGCAGGCCCCACCCAGAAATATATGTATGTATGTATATGTGTGTGTATATACATATATATTCATAAGTGTGTGTGTGTATCTACACACATATCTGTACATCTTTACTATGATTCATCCTAAACACATATATGGAAAATCATTCTTTTCAATACTTCCAATGGTTACTTAAAGTAAATCCTATTTGTATCAATAGGACTTGATTCCAATTAAACTTACTTAGCACTAAGACTCAGGATCAAGCTGCAATTTTTTTTCTGAATGTGACTCCAAAACTGATAGTGTTTTCTTTCCAGTCCATATACAGAATATCAGTATGTTAAGGGACTTTCAGATAGCATGAAAAAATGCAGGGCAATTTAAGATAAAATGCAGCAGAATGGATAAAAGAAGTACCGTTTCTTCATTTGTCAGTAGCCCCTTTTTTGTTTTAAAATGAAGGAAAACAAATGAGCCTTTTTCTTTCATCTTTTTCATTCCTTTTAAGATGAATGTGCAACTCCAAATAGCTGTGTGTTTATTGAGTATGTGGTTAGTTGCAGAGAGCACTAAATCACCTCAATGGAGTTACTAATTTGCATTTGTTTTTGTGTTTTTTCATGCAATCTGAAAGTAATTTAACATCCCAATATGGTCTACACTGAATGGAAAGAAAACACTATCAATTTTGGAGTCACACTCCATACCCTCTGAATTGGACCATGGCCATTAACTTGGTTCTTCTGGTAGGTAGCAGTGTTGGTCTGCAGTAGAAGAGCAAGATTCTCATTCAGCAGCACCTTAAAGACCAACCAGATTTCCAGGCTACAAGCTTTCAAGGGTCAATGCTCCCTTTGAGAATCTTGCTCAATGAATTGTTAGCTTTCTTTGGCCAAATCAAGGCATTTACTAATGTATTTTTTCTGCTCACATCAGACATTAGCTCAGTGTAAGTGCAATACAATGCTTTGTTGTCATCAGTTTCCCTCCATGGTTAGTTTCCTGGCAATTCCATTCTTATTCCATTTTTCCTCTCTCTGTTTTTGCTTATTCAGAGTAGCCTAGAGCTGAAACACATGCATCATAAAAATAAAACATTCATTTTTTTGCTGTCAAGTTGCAGCCAATATATGGTGATCCTGTAGGGTTTTCAAGGCAAGAGATGTTCAGAGGTAGCTTGCCGTTGCCTGCCTCTATGTAGCAACCCTGGACTTCCTTGGTGGTCTCCCATCCAAGTACTAAACAGCTTAGCTTCCAAGATATGACAAGATTAGGTTATCCTGGGCTATCAGTTGGGCGTAATAAACCATAGCATACATAGCATAGATTATTTCTGGTGCAATCCTGGCCACATTTACTGGTCCACTGATTTCCTTGGGGCCTGCTCCCAATGTGTGTATTAACCCAAAATGGTTCTAATTTATGGATACATTCAACTTTGATTTCTTCCAGCATTAGAAGATATTGATATTCTAATCAGTTCTCCAGTGGAAATGTTGTTCTTACATTAATGCACTGCTGGTGGTGATACATTTGGCACACCAGTCTTCAACATTTATCTGTTGGTACAACAAGTGGCAGGATTCGATTGTACATTTGGTTCTATTTTCAAGGGAGGAGACAAGTGCAGGGAGGGGGGACAGAAAGAGCTGTAATTTAGTCAGCCACCAACTTGGTTGATTTGAAGTTTAATTTTCTTAGTGAGATAAATGGTTCTGGAACCCCTTCATTATGCACATTAGCAATTGTGATGTGTGCAGTGAAGCAGCTGTTTTGCTCCCCAAAAGTGCATCTGAACTAATTCTTGAATTTAATAAAACGAGAATCTTAGAAAACATTTGACAGCTCCTGAGTGAAACCAGCAATTAATCTTGACATGTTTATATAAAAGATTAGGTTGCTTAACACTTGCTGCAAATAAGAGGATTTCTTTTTTTAATTCTTAATTTGCTGGCGACATGACTCACAAAAGCAAAGAGGATCTGTAAAGTCGATGTGGAGATTCTACATTTCTCCGGCTCGAAATACCTGATAATCAGTGATGTGCTCCAGCACCAGAACTGCAATTCAGAATTTGGAAGTGTAACCCTTCAGATTCAGAATTCATAACATTCAGAATTGCTGAATATTCAGAATTCTACTAAAGTTAGGCTGCGGTCACACGTAACAGAAGCCACACAAGTGAGACGGAAAACAGCTGGAGTTTCCGGGTGCGATCTCACCAGCACATCTGGGAAGCGTAGCACTCCCGTGGCTCAACCGAGGCTTCCAGCCGAAACTGCGTGGCAAAAATCTAGTACCTTGGAGGTACTAGTTTCCGGAAACTGCGGGGCAAGGGCAGGCGTCTGATCGCGTTTCCGGTGGCATCCGGCGCACGCCCATGTCCCCTTGCAAATAAGGTGTGTGTTTTTTGTCCAAGTCTCTGTGGATGCGCATGCGCACCCAACGGAGCATGCGCATTTGTCATGTACACAAAAATAAAAAACAGTTTGCCGCGGCACGCGCTTCTTCGTTGTGTGCCGGCTTGTCCTGTGATCAGCATCTCTCCCTTGCCATGGAACCTCCACGGTACCTCCACAGGACCTCCACAGGAGGTCTGATCACGTAACTGCACAGTAGTTTGCCCCAGGGCAAACAGCCACACTTCTCCTCTGCAGTTTCCTGTCCGTGTGACCGGGGCCTTAGTAGGAAATGACTGTTCCCTACCGAAAATTCCTGATATTCAGGGATGTGCACCAGCACCAGAACTGCAATTCAGAATTCAAAAGTGTAACCCTTCAGATTCAGAATTCATAACATTCAGAATTGCCGAATATTCAGAATTCCACTAAAGTTAATAGGAAACAACTGTTCCCCACTGAAAAACACAAGACAAAGTGTTCTTAAGAGGTTTCCCTCAACCCATTACCACTTCCTGTGTCAACCCCAGCAAGACAACTGCACAGCAGAAGCTCCAAAGGCCAGGCAGCAGTGCCTGATCATTGAACAGTGACTGCATCCTGGGCATTCAGGATTCTGAACAGTGCATGTGGTACCTGGGTGGTACTGACAGGTAGATGGGAGTAGCAGACAGCCAGTAGAGGAAAGCTAGGCAAATATCCTGAGCAATATTGGAGATTGCATGGTGGAGAGTGCAGGAATAGTCTTGAAGCAATAGTAGGAAGAAGGGGAGAGGCAGCAGGAGGAGATAGTGGGCTGAAGCATGGCATGTTCTGCCTTCTGAGAAAGGATTCGAGCTTGCTGCCCCCTCCTACTCAAAAGCATCTCAGGGAAGCCTGCAATCAAGGACTTCAAAGAAAACTAGATTTACTAGTTCCAGGCATGAAAGTGCCTCCAGCCCAGGAGGGCATCACTCTCTGGGGACACTGACTGGTCTGGAGGCCTCTGTCTCCTTGGAGAGAAGTGTGGGGGCAGGAGGTCTGACCCCAGACATACTCGTAGAGAGACCACCCTACACCTGCCCTATGGGTATCTAACAGAACAAGATGTGTTTTAGTTCTGTAGTCTTCCCAAAAGGACTCTGGAGTAAGCATGGGTTGAATTAAGCCCACAAACATAAATATTCATTGGAAAAAGGATGATGATTTTATGGATTTTAAGTTGAGTATTTGTAATGTTTTTAATATTGTAAATCTTCATTAATTGCAGATATATATATATATATATATATGCTGTTCCTGCCCTGAGCCCACAAATGTGGGGAGGGCAGGCTATGTCTAATGAAATAAATAAACAAATAAATAATTTTAGAAACATATTATACACACATGCACAGATATCTAAGTTGCTGAACAGACACAAAGAATCTGATTCCCCTGAGCTGTCTGTACATTAACTATCTACCCTTTTCCTATCTGTTTAAAGGGATCTATAAGACTCCTTAACATCTGAGCCTGCTAAATCCTACCCAGATGAACAGCCATTCGGTAACTTCCCACTCCCCCATACAAATCCAATCTTATTGACTCATTCAGTTTTGAATAAATTATGATAATGCTGCCACCATAGCCCACCTTTCAGTTGGAAAGGACCGATGTGAAAGCATTTTGTATTGCCTGTGTCTGCTTTGAGATTTTATAAGTACAGGCAGTAATAAATCACAAGCTTTGCTCTCAACTCAGTCCCTCCTCCATTGGTGAAACAATGGCAACACCAATCTGGGGATTCCAGTCTCTACCACCCTTGCTGCCAGGCTGTTTGGGAACATGTTTCACTTTCATTTCTCCAAGTAGCCCAGCTTATTTTCTATAGTTTCCATTGAGACTCTGAATATCTACAATTCTTTCCAATATCTGAAATTATAATATTCGTATCTGGAATATTCCAAATATTTCCACATTCAAATTGCACACTCCTAGTCAAATTGTAACACTTTCTATAGCTGTCTCCCACCTAAAACCAATACAGGAGAGTCTATAGCTAAGTGCATGGCTCATGTCTTGAGTACAGAAAGTCCCACAGTCGATATTCAGCATCTACTTTAAATGACAATCAGAACGGTATCATGAGGGTCAATGTCAGAATCAACCAGGCCTGTAGCTACTGTGGGGCCCTTGGGGCGATGCCCCCCTCCCAAATCTGCCCTTCCCCCAAATTTTCTGTGATCTTTTGGATTTTGGTGGGAGGAGCCCCCTCCCCAACCTGCCAGAGCTGCATTGTGCCAGCCCGGCCTGCAGCACCATTTCACAGTTGTGTTCCTCCTTTGGGAGGGACAGTGGAGTAGGTAGCAGTGGGATTGAGGTATAAGCCTAAGCGCTTCTGAGCAGCGAGGTGGCAACTGATGTTTAGCAGTTGCATGAAATGGCTCCTTTCCCTTGGTAAGCAGGCTCCATATTGCAGAACCAGCACCCAGAGATCAGCACAGGAGGGGAATGGAGGGGGAGGAAAAAAGAAAATAACACAGACACCCGAGCCAACTCTGGTCTAGCACAAAATGAGCAGGGCCAGTCTAGCACTATCAGCCCGCTAGCTGCCCTGGGCGAGCTGGATGACAAAGCCCTAGTGATGGGGAAAGGAGCCAAAATGAACTGCTGGGCTCAGTGAAAGGGAGGGGGGCTTTAGAGGTTGGCTCCCCAATGGGTCTGGGTGGCTTTGCAACCCTGTCCCTGCAGTGTGTTTAGAATTCCTACAAAATAATAACTGCACTAAATCAACAGAGTGGCTCTTGTCCTTCTGCCCAGCAGTCAGTTTCTTCCTCCTCTGCCCATCCCCGTTCTCTGCGTAGCCTCTTCCTTCCTTCCTTTCTTCTGCAACACGTGGGAGCCAGAGGAGAACATCCTAAATCCCAGGCTGCTGATCACCTTTCAAAACAGGTGAGAGCCTCGCAGCAAAGAGGGGGGGTGAGTGCAGCCAGAGCTACCTGCGTAGGCGAGAGAGGAGCCTCAAAACAACCATTGTAGCGGAGGATGAAGCCCTGGTTGTGCGGGTAGGGAGGGATCCAATCAGGCTGGTACCTCTCTCCTGCTTTCAGGTGCTGAGCTGCAGCATTTTTCCTCTGTGGGGAGGTGTCTGGCTTGAGCAACTCACCCAGTGTGTTTTGGAGCTTCGCTTTAACCCCCTTCACCACTGCAGTGCAGGGACTTCCTTTCCAGTGCCAAGCTGCCTGCCTGGTTGCAAGGTGGTGGCTGGCACATGATGGAAGGGAGTGATGGCAGCATGTGAGTGGCAGTTTCTGCAAGCCTTCAGAGGAGGTGTCACGATTGCAAAACTAACTCTCCCTATAGTGCTGAAGCAAGGTTGCCTCAGGCTTAGCATCTTTGTAATAAACCAGTAATAAACCTGAAACATTTTTTGAGTGATACACCACTTGTCTGGCAGTTCTGTACATATACATAATGGCTGCATCCTGAGCAAAAACTTCCTAGCTATGGGCCTGGAGTCAACACAATTTACGGAGTATCTCTTATTTCTGAATGCAGGTTATATGACAATGTTTGAAGTAGTAGAACAAATTTAGAGCCCATTGTTAGGATGGTAGCTGGAGGCATGTAGGTATGTTTGTCAGTCAGCAGGTTTCTGGTATAAGGTGGTGTCTATGCGTCCATTGTGTACTTTTACAGTAGCGTCCAGAAATCCTTCAGGATTCCAGTCAAAATATTCACACAACAGAAATCTTTTATGAAAACTTTTATCTTGGGATGCTGTGAACTTTGACGCAAATACAATCAACATTTGAGATTACTATAATCAAATTACTCATTGTTACAGCCAAGCTGTGGCCTTGATTTCCATATGTGACCCATAGAAGTGGGAATTTTTTTGGCACACTTGTACTAGTAGGACCAGTGACCCTACCTAAGCAAGAGTCAAGAACACATTCCCACCTGCTTCTTCCTCCTTGCATTACTGTTTACTGCCTGATTCAGTGGAGAGGAATAACCATGTCCTAACACCGAGGACTTCATATGCTCTGTAGTACACACTAGAAAAGATCATCAGGAGTTATGGGATACATCAGATATGGATAGATGTGGATGATAGCAAGCTCAACCTTTTTATTATTATTATTATTATTATTATCATCATCATCATCATCATCATCATCATATTATTATTATTATTATTATTATTATTGCTTAATTTGTACCCACCCTATCCCACAAGTGGGCTCAGGGCCGCTTACAACTTAATTCAAAGGATTCTGTTGATGTTCTGAACCAGTACTTGGAGTCAGTAATGGGCTGGATGAGGGTGAACAAGCTGAAAAAGATTGGTCTCTGCTGGTCTATTTGTGTCCCTTAAGAGAAAGCCTTTTAGTTATTGCTATTCCAAGGACTGAACTAGATGTTAATTCCTGCCTGGAATTAATATCTCAGAGAGAGAGAGCCTCATGACTGTCCTACCAATCAAAGATGCTTATTTGGCGGGCACACAAGAGAGGACCTTTTCGGTGACAGCCCCGCAATTATGGCCAACCTCCCCACAGAGGGGCACCTGGCCCTTTCACTGTCAGTCTTCAGGAGGCAGTTGAAGACAGTTCTATTTAAGATTGCATTTGACTGATTTGGCTTTTATTTACTGGCAGTCCTAACTGGAGTTTTTAAATTGAGAATTTTTGTGGGTTTTTGTTTTATTTACATGGTTTTTATTATGCTTGCTATAATAATTTTATTTATGTTGTAAGCTGCCTTGAGTTCTTCAAGGGAGAAAGGTGGCTAATAAACATTGCAAATAAATAAATTAAAATGTAAAATGGTGGTGGCATCCTCATGGTGGACATAAGAGAGCCCTCACATCTAGTTTGGCCCTGAGAGGATAGGGTTTTTTTTTCCAGGTTAGAATCCCCATGGTCTCCAGAAATAATGTATTGCCTTCCCCTCCCACTCAGCTTTCT
This sequence comes from Gekko japonicus, assembly GCF_001447785.1. Lineage (NCBI taxonomy): Eukaryota > Metazoa > Chordata > Lepidosauria > Squamata > Gekkonidae > Gekko > Gekko japonicus. The sequence goes on from NW_015164213.1 coordinate 510,660, forward strand.
AATGCTACCTCTCCTGTCAACATTGACAGAACAGTTACTGAAGAGGAGAAGAGCAGAGCCCGCTCGCGGGGAGGGCGGAATAAAAATGTCAAAGACAGGCCCCGGTCACACAGCAAAGTTGTTGCGGGAGAGGCACGGAAGGTGGGCGGATCACACCCCAACATCTGGGAAATGGAGCGCACCCGTGGCTTACTGCCGACAATGTGCATTTAAAAAGTAGTACCTCCAAGGTACTAGTAAATGTTTGCCATGGGCTGCCTCCAGACGCCCGTGCTGTGATCGCACCAGTGCGCGGCATTCCCCTCCAGTCCCTCGTTTACCCGCTGGGTCCAAGGGAAGAACCCGTGCTGTGCCGCCAGCACGTTTGATAGTGTAATCGCAGATCAAACTGAGCTGGGGCAATTAGCCACGCCTCCCCCCCCCCGTGCGCGATATCCGGCCCGTGTGCCCGGGGCCAAAGATATGCTTTCTTAGTTTTAACCATATAGGATATTACTATAGAGATACACACTACTAGGTTAAAGGCATGAGCCTAGAAGCTGCTTTGCTGAGGCTAAGTGAAAATTCCTTCACTCTGGTGGTAATACCCAGCCCCAATATCATTTCCAGAACTGCTTTCTCCCAAGACATCCATTTGGGACTATAGAGCCTTTATATTACCATGGTGGGAGCAGGGACAGGGGCAGAATTTCCTCCAAGGCTCTGGGGTGCCCCATCCTAGGGATGTACAAAAGCTATAGATGCAAGCACAGAAAAATTCCTCATCAACTCAAGAAGACTGTCATGAGGACGCCATTTTAAATCCCTTCATTGTGTATGTGTTTCCAAAAGCGAGTAATTCATGTGCCCAGGTTTGCGACACAGATCAGGTGATTTTTCTCTGTGTTGCTATAAACCTGAAACCGGGGGGGGGGGACATACACAAAGAATAGAAAATCTCTTAATCCAGGTTATGAATAAATTCAAAAGGAAAACTTGCAACACAGAGACAGCTGTCAAAGGAAGCATCACATGGAGGCTGTATTCATGCACCAGCACTCAGAGAATAGATGGGGCGGGGTTTTTAGCTAGGAGAGATCCAAACCAGCCATTCCCTAAGCAGTACTGCACTTCATCATGGCGAGTCACAACAAGTAATACTGAAAGCCCAATTCAGCCCTTTGTTTTCTCCCCATACAACTGTCTAAAATTCATATTGCTTCATATTGCCATTTGTAGATTAGCCGACAGACGGAAAAGACAAGTTAAACTGCTTTCTTGTTAGGAGTCATAACATTACTTTGCAATTCTGAATATAATCCATCAAGACAGACAATTATGAGTGCCAGATTACAGGCAGCTGATAGAGGAAACTGTAAATATTTCAAGAGGACTAGCGAATCAGTCTGCAAAGAGCATGCTCAGACATGGGCCTAGTCTATGTGTGCAGGAAAATGAGATGCTAAAATTCTGAGGTGGTGAAATGAATGGAACCCCTCCAGACTGCAGGTGAGGGAGGCCATTTTTAATCCCATCAATACCAAAAAAAAGTGTATGTTTTAAATAGAAGCCCATCAGGCTTTCTAGTTCTATTCACTTTCTGTTGTGCTAGTTTTCAGCTTATAGGGAGGCAATTTATACAACGTGAAAATACGTATGAAGTGATACAGGCTGTTCCATCATGTGACGATGTCACAGGTTGCTGCTCTTCAGAGAATTACTACAACTGGAGGCCTGGTCAGTAATTATCCAATCTATAGTTGCTATAGTAACTTCCTCCCTAGTACCTTCAGACTGGTATTTGGTAGAAAGTTGCCATAGCTCAAAGCTGGGTGAGAAATTATTGTATCTCTAATTGCTATAATAACTTCTTCCCAAGCCCCTTCAGACTGGACTAATAGGGAGTTATGATATCTTGAAGTCTCACGGCTGATTTCCATAAAATACATGTGGTGAATATGTGAACAGTCAACAGAGGTGCACCTGGAGTAGATTGGGTTTGAGAGGTAGTTAATGCTTCCTTAGAGAGGGGGTGGTCACCCCAACCTTGAAACAGGCTGTGGTGCATCCATTTCTAAAGAAGCTGTCATGACCCCCAGGGGTTTGCCACCTCCAGCTGCCACCACTCTGGACTTTGGGTCCCTTGAGAAGGCCCAGAGTACCCTCCCAAGCCCATCCAAAATGCTCCTTTTTAAGCTGAGAACATAGGTGTGATGACCAGGCAGAGAACATTTAAACAAATGGTTTATTAACACAGTACTGGGGCAAGGGAAACAAGACAAGGTGCTTTGAAATATATAACAGTGTTTAAAGGCAAAATAAACAACTCTAATGCAACTACCTATTTCACTTAACTGGATACTACTTCAAGGCCCACAGCCCTCTTATACCAGGCCTCCTGCCGGGATCCTTCTCCTCAGACCAGACTGTTCCCTCTGTGAGACAAGACCGCAGAAGAGCAAAAGAACACAGTCGCCTTCAGTTTAGCTCTGTGAGGAAAGAACACCATTTTCCACAGCCCACAAAGTATGTAATAATCACCTCAGAATCCCTGGACACTGATTGGTTACAACCATCTTTAACCATTGTGGGGATTGTAGGCTGTGTCTGCTTTCCACTGCCTTGCAGGTCTGTCCTGAGACCAGGCCGCACCAGACCCCATCTCCCAGTCCTACACAGATCATGACAGAAGTCAACCCTTGACCCAGGAGATCTCCATAATTATCAACCAGTCTCAAATGTCCCATTCTTGGGCAAGATGATTGAACAGGTGGTAGCTGGACAACTCCACGCTTTCCTGTATAAGGCAATTTGTTTAGATCCCATCCAATCTGTGTTTAGGCCTGATTATGAAACAGCCTTGGTTGCCCTGGGGGATGCCTTGCTCCAGAAGGTGGACCAAGGGACTGCAACTCTGTCCATTCTCCTGGATCTCTCAGCAGCTTTCAACACCATCAATCATGGTATCTTTCTGGACTGCCTATCTGAGTTGGGACTGGGAAGCACCATTCTGCAGTGGTTCTGGTTCTGCCTGGAGGGTAGGTTTCAGAAAGTAGTGCTGAGAAACTGCTGCTTAACCCCTTGGCCTTTGGACTATGAGATCCCGCGAGGTTCCATCTTGTCCCCTATGCTCACTCTTAGGCACGTTTTTGTCCTGATACATTGTAGCAGCACTTAGGGGTGCAGATTAAAGCTAAGGAGACCTTGCCCAATGAGTAATACAGAAGCATTATCTTAAAGCATTATCTTAAAAGGAGATGGAATGAGACTCTCAGTAGTTGTTCTTTGTACCTGAGGAATGACCAGAAGTCTGAAACTCTGGAAGAATTACCTAGGAAAAGTGTTGGACTTTTTGTATATTTATCTTGTATATTTATTCTTTGGTTTCTGCATTTTCCTATGATGGATTATATGGATAGATTTATTCCAGACAATAGATGCATTTCACTTTGATGAAGTCTTCCTTGTGAATATTTTGCAGGAAATTCAGCTCACAGTTGTTTTTTGTGCAGATGACACTCAGCTCTATCTTGTACATTCAGTTGATCCCAGGGAAGCTTAATTGCAACAAGGCAGAAGTGCTACTGGTGCACGGAAAATTCTTACCCAGGATTTAAGCTGTCACCCATTTGGATAGGTGACTCCCCTTGAAGGAACAGGTCTGTACCCTGGGGTGCTCTTGGACCTTGGCCAAGGTAGGTGGGGCTGACAGAGCGCTTTCGAGGACTGCTCTTGAGAGAACAGCTCTGAGGAAACTTGTGATTGACCCAAGGTAACGCCAGCAGTTGAATATGGAGGAGTGGGGAAATCAAACCCAGTTCTCCCAGATTAGAGTCCATGCTCTTCAACACTACACCAAACTGGCTATGAATGACTTGGGATCAGACTATGTTAAGGGTTGATTATTTTCATAAGCTCTTCTGTGGAGGATCTTTTCCATGTCCCTTTCTCTTGAGTAAAAGACATCCAGTCTGATAAAGAATTCTGGAGAACTCAAAAGCCCACGACCCTGTTTTCTTCCATTTTGGCTGGTCCTAATAAAAGTTGCAAATTATTTTTGTTTGGGGGATTATGCTTTAAAAGGTTTCAGCTCCACCTTGTATTATTAAAAGGACTCCTCATTGAATACTGTCTATTTTTATTAAACTACCTATCCTACCAACCTACCATAAGTTTCCTTGGCAGCAAATGATGATAAAACACAACCAGCCCAAAATCCAGGATAACACAGACATCAATGCGACTCGGTTTTGTTTTTCTTATGCTTGCTTCTGTGAATAGTAATTTTCCTATATTTTTTAATGTTTTTGAAACTGGTTTTATGGTTAAAGAAATCTTGGAGGTCTGCACTGCAGGACAGACAGATTTTTAAAAAGATTTTAAAATTTATTCTAAAAAGATAACTATTGCTGTGGGCTGGTTTACATGTCTAAGTTTCAGTCTAAATTTCATCTGGGGAGGGAAGTCACACAGACACAGAACATACAAACAGACGTAGGCCCCAGTCACACGGAGCATTAGGCACGCTAGAGAGACAGAAGATAGGAGGTTTTTTCGGGTGCAATCTCACCGCCACATCTGGGAAGCGTAGAGCTCCTGTGGCGCACCCGATGCTTCCTGCCGAAAATGCGGGGTAAAAAACTAGTACCTCAGAGGTACTAGTTTCCAGAAACCACGGGGCAAGGGCGGACATCTGATTGCGTTTCCAGTGGTAGTTCCGGCACCCGCCCATGTCTCCACGGATGCGCACAAGCACCCAACGGAGCATGCGCACATTTCTGTTTTTTAAAAAAACACAACCCCATTTGCCGCACCGCTCTGCTTCTTTGCCACGTCGTGTGATCGGCGCCTCCTCCCTAACCACGGGAGCTCGACGGGACCTCAACCCAACACCTGATCACACAGTCGCACGTTAGTTTGCTCCGGGGCAAACAGCCACGCCTCCCCCTCACATTTTCCTGCCCGTGTGGCCGAGGCCATAGTTTCATAGAGACATACACATGCACACAAATACACATAGTGTCACATGGACACACATATCCATGTTAACATTTCAGACCACCAAATATGTTATTTGTTCACATTGTTGTTCCTCTAGCAGTGCAATCTTAAAAACAGTTTTGCGAGAGTAAGTCCCACTATGTAGACTTCAGTATAACATCCGCTTTGCCAGGTTCAGTCCCCAGCATCACCAGTTAAGGGAGCAGACAATGGGTGATGCAAAAGACTCCTACCTGAGACACCAAAGAGCCGCTGTCCATCAGAGTAGACAGCACTGACCTTCATAGACCAGTGGTCAGACTCAGTAGTCCTGTGCACAAGCTATGTTCCTCCATATTCAGAGGCAGTAGACATCTGAATACCAGTGGTAGTAGCCAACATCAGGCAAAGGCCTCAGTTTGTATATCAGGAACTGGTTGGCCCCTGTGTAAGACAGGATGTATATGTTCTCATGTGCACAAGTTGCAGTGAACATACATAGAACCCATGTACATTGTATACTCGATTTTTCTTTTAAAATTTATTGAGTAATTCTCATGTTACGTTCAATGCATGCAAAGCTCAACATATGATTTAAACCCCACATTTACCCATGCACTGGCTCTTTCTTAGAAAGAGATGGCAAAAAACACTTTAAGTCTGGCAGCAGGTAGCTCCTGCGCAAATAGGTTGTGTCTTCTGTCCACCTGTTCATCGACTATAAAAGACACATCATGAATATCATCTTCAGTGAAGATTGACTTACTTTTGTGTAAATTCATTTATTGTTTGTGCACACTTGCAGCAATCTTTGGGTTTATAGTTCACTCTGACATGTGAACAGGGCTACACAGAATCCCTGTACAGTGTGCACTTAATTTTTCTTTATATCTGGTTCCATATAAGTGTATCGGCTCTTTCTTACAAACAGATGTATGTATGTACATTCAGGATGTATGTGTATGTGCTGTTAGAAATGAACAAGGCTAGAATAAGGCAGTTTCATGTAGCTAGATTCAGGTGGGTAGCCACTGTTGGTCAAAAGCAACAGAACAAAGTTTGAATCAAGTGACACCTTTGAGACCACTTTGAATAAAACTTTTTTGGTCACAAAGGTGCCACTTAACTCAAACATTGTTCTGCAGCTTCATGTGTTCAGCTAAACTAGATGATAAGAAACGCCACTAAAGTTTGGTGTACATAAGAACATAAAAGATGCCAATGTTGGATCAGGCCAAAGGACCATCCAGTCCAACACTCTGTGTCACAGTGGCCAGAAATACCAGGTGCCATCAGGAGGTCCACCAGTGGGGCCAGGACATTAGAAGCCCTCCCACTGTTGACCCCCCCCCCAGCACCAAGAAGACAGAGCATCACTTGCCCCAGAGCCCCTATCTATACCTTGTGGCTAATATCTACTGATGGACCTCTGCTAAACTGGTGTACTGGTTAGCAGAGTAGACTCTAAACTGGGAGAACCAGGTTTGATTCCCCACTCCAACATTCAGCTGCTGGTGTGACCTTGGGTCAGTCACAAGTTCTCTCAGAGTTGTTGTCTCAAGAGCAGTCCTTCAAAGAGCTCTGTCATCCCCACCTACCTCACAGGGTATCTGTTGTGGGGAGGGGAAGGGAAAGGAGACTGTAAGCCACTCTGAAACTCCAAGTGAAGGGTGTGGTATAAATCCAATTTCCTCCTCTTCTTCTTCTTCTAAAGAAGGGGGGGTTTACTAGCCACTGGCTAGGCAAGCCCACCTAGGCATAACATTTCATAGGGAGGGTGCTTCAACTAAAATAGCCACAGTTCCACAACTAAAACAGGCGGTAGTTCCAAATGTATACGCTGAGTGTATAACAGTCTCCTCTCAACCATGTTGTTCACCTGTAAAAATTAACATTTATTAGCATTTGACCGTTACCAAACTGGGATCAATTAACCAAAAAAATGGCCTCCCACTGTATCATTCCTTGTCATGCATTTTTTTTTGTAAATGTTTTCAAGCAAATGTTCCAGAAGAGCTGAAGAGAGCAAAGTCATACATTTCAAAATGACGTAACTCGTCTTTTAAAAGGCTACAGGCTACTGATCCCAAGACCTTGCTTGACATGTTTGCATCCAGGGAAACTTTAAATGGCTAATTCTTCAGCCACTAATAATAAAATCCAAAATGATTTTAATGCTCTAAAGAAAAATAGAAATATGATAAGTTTCTGCTGTGGCTTAATAGCTCTTGGAAAAAGTCTTGCACAGAGATTATTATTTTATTGGTGAGCTGAAGCCCATGGGCCAGAGCTTTAAGATGCAGGCTAAATGCAGAAATGAGTCAATATACATTCCCAAACCATGAAGCTGCAGCTCTGAGATGTGGTTCACACAAGGCTTTCATGGTTTGTATGCCATCTCATTCTTGAAAATCTGTATCTTGAGTCATTTTACTGGACTCACTCAGTTGGCTGCAATCCATTTAACGTGGCTTATCTATCTGCTCATTGCATTACTAATGAGATGTCTATCAGATGGCATAATGTGTACACAAACCATGAACAGAGGCTGCAGCTAATTTGCCTTTGTTGCTGAAACTAAGGTTGGGTCATATGATATAAAACAATGTAATCAGGTTCGGAGAGACTCAGTCCTAGTTTCACTCCTCTGTTGTCACTTTGATTCCCCAAAATGGAAATGGGGATGGGGCCTTGGACTATTCAAACATGCAAATAAGAGAGAAGACAGAGAAAGCATCAGTCAACTTAAATAGTGATGGGCATAAACCAGCTCATAATCTAACATTCATCATTAATTTTGGCTGGGTTGTGGTTCACGAAGTGATGTTCATGAATTGATGAACTACCATGAACTTCCATGAATGTTGATAAAGTTTTACTGGACTCACTGATTTCTGCTCTTCACAAACCACCACAAGCTTTATCAAAATTCATGGAAGTTCATGGTAGTTCATCAATTCATGAACATCACTTCGTAAACCACAACCCAGCCAAAAAAATGGCTCTGAGCCATTTAAACCTCTGATTTCTGGTGTTCATGAAAAACAGCTGAGCTGTGGTTCAAACAGCACAGCTGTTTGGTTTAAATGGCTTGAGCCATTTAAGCCCCTGCTTTCTACTCCCTGCAAAAAGCCACAGGGAACAGAAAGCAAGGGTTTTAAATGGCCCCAAACCATTTCACCTCCTGTTTTCTGCTTACTGCCAAAAGCAGGGAGCAGAAAGCAAGGGTTTTAACTTTAAATGACTCACAAACTGATATGAACAGGTATGGTTCATGAACTGACGTACCACAAACTATTAACCAAACTGAACCGCAAAAATGCAGTTCATACCCAACCCTACACTTAAGCTCAACTCTTAAGACTGCACTGAGAAAGCCTCTCCTCCCATTTTCTGCTATTCTCAAAGGATATGGAGATTTTTTAAAAAACATGTGGTTCTTTTCTAGGTCACAAAAATCCCTAGTATTTTCCTCCCTTTTTGCTTTATGATTATGTATCTCCAGTCCCAAAATATCTAAAAATATGGAGACACTCATATGGAAAGAGGAGGAGGTATTATAAACCCCAAGTGCTTTCAGACATACAGAATATTATCATAGGAGTTGTATGTGTGAGGGGTGAAGAGCAAGGATGGTTGGACTTTCCTGCATTGTTGATTGCATATAAATGGAGGAATCTGTAAGGTTCTGTGACAACCCTCTGCTGCAACACCTGTCCTAAACAGGTATTGTCTGTTGCATTTCACTCAAAAATCTTGACAATAATGTCACATCAGTCCTGAATGGACTCTTTGCTTGGTGGATCCAGTTGGCCTTAATCCAAGACACTTCTTATGTATAAACCTTCCAATCTTTGAAGGCCAAGTCCTTGTTGGTAGTGCCAACTTTGTCTGGTTAGACTGTGTAGTATCCAGGGCAAATACTATTCAGTCATGATGCCACTTCTTTGCTAGGAGATGAGCTAAGCCCCCACTTTATGTCAAAATGCTGACTTTTTTCTCCCCAAGAGAAATGTCCCAATTTTCCTAGTGTGGCCAATAGTTTTTTCCAGTTTTCTAGCCACAGTCCTGAGACAAGAACCCAGAAAGCCTTATGTGTGAAGCAGATTCAATTTTCCTGTTCTCAAGCTTTATTTTTCTGCATTTAGAAATAGAGAGACATGTCATTTTGACCCGTTGACCCATGTCTGAGAGTGTCAAAGGAATAGGTTTTAGAAGATTAGCTGCATTAACTTGAAGCATCTTAGAGAATGTTTGCTCCCATATGAACCTGCTGGAAAGTTAATATGTTTATCAGAAACCTTTAAGTAGCCCAGCCTTCAGAAGTTAGGTGGATTGTTACTGGAGAAATGCCCTTGTCTGGGGTGGCCCAAATTATATAAAGTCCAAACCACTGCTTTGGTACCAGTACATCTCATGCCATTTAGCTACATAATAGATTGTATTTTTGCTTCTTTTCATATAGGGTTGCCAGATCCAGGTTGGGAAACTCCTGAAGATTTGGGGATGGAGTCTGGGGAGGACAGGGACCTCAGTGGGGTACAATATCACAGAGTCCACCCTCCAAAGCCTCAATTTTCCCTGGGGAAACTGATCTTTGTTGTCTGGAGATGAACTGTAATTCCAGGGGATCCCCAGTTCACACCTGGATGCTGGCATCCCTATTTTCATATCTTCCCCCCCCCTTTTGATTCTTCTGTTTTTTAGACAGTGACATTGTCTGATTGTGTTTTTGCATTGTTGTTGTACAACTTTGAACTGTTAGCGGTCTTGACAGAAAAGTGGGTTGGAAAATGTCTAAATAAAGCAAGAATACATTAAGCCTGTGGCAGCGAAAATAACCAGGAGTTATTGTGGCACTTCACTGGCTAATTATTGTTGTATGAGCTTCCATAGACAACCTGCCTTGTCAGGTGCATGAAAGGAATATTGAAGTATGTATTCTGGAGGAACCGTTCTGTCAAACAAGATTTAAAAATAACTGAACTTCTACTGTGAATAGATATCATATGTGAGTGAGTCAGGTGTGCCCGTGGCCTACATTCCCTGTATCTTTGTGGCACAAACTGTGATCATCAGTGAACAATGCATATTAAGAATGTATCTGTTTTCAGGGAAGCAAATATCCACTAGATCCTGTGTATAGTTTCAGGTTGGTAACTGATTAGTCTGCAGTAGAAGAGCAAGATTTGAGTCCAGTAGTACCTTAAAGACCAAGATTTCCATGGTATAAGCTTTAACTTTCATAAGATTATACTCTGGAAACCTCTTGGTCTTTATGGTGCTACTGGACTCAAACTAAGATCATGTGCGTGTGTATAAAAACAGAAGCCGTGTAATATACTTTATTAGGGCAGAACACAGTGACGCACGGTAGTTGCAAGCTTTCATGTTCTCCAGAACTTTTCACCAGGCGGGATTTTTAAAAAAGTGGTGGTGGGAAGTTTCCAGCCATGATCCTAAGGTCTTGTCTTGCCAGCATCCTTGTGTGGAATGCTTAGCAGGTATGCAGGTTTGAAATGGTGTTGATGTCAAGTTGTACCCTTGACTTCCAAGTGGGAAAAAAGTATCATATGGAGTTATCCTGCTGATAATATGAAAACCAACAGTTGGCTGGCTGTCAAACACCAGGCAGAACAAAGAGAGACCTTAGAAGGCTGAGAGCAGTGGAGAAACATGACAGTCACTGTACTAACAATACTGGAGATTAATTTTAGGTACTGAACAAGGTAAAAAGCACTTGCCCACTTTTTCCCTCTGTGTTTGTGTGAATTTAAGTTGTGATGGCGGCCCTATTTGGAATAGGGCTGTAGTGTAAGGAGAGAAGAGCATTACCCCCTCCCATACATTTACCCAAAAGGAAGACCCCCCCAAAAAAAAAATGTTATACACAAAAAGGATTTTTGCTGCTGTACATACTTGTAACTTGTATGCAAATGTAAAATGGCCCCCACTCTTTTTCTTGGTGGCACACGTGGGGGGGGAACACTAGTCTTCTTCTTGAATAAACCCAATAGATTGTTTTGCTGACCCAAATCAAGGTACGCATTATCATTCTCCATTTTAGCCCTTCCAGGATGAAAAACAGTGCTTTATTTGATTTTACTGTCCTTGTTTTTACTTTATTAGTAAAACTGCACATGGGCTATTTTCTTTTCCTTTGCAGCTGCTCTGATCCAAGCTCGAGGGTCTGGGAGCTGTCATTTCCCTCTGGATCAAAATGGGAAGATCCAGTCATGGATCCTGTAGCATCTTGTCTGCTCTGGCCCTTATGTGTAAAGGAATGGTTGTGGTCACTCCTATGGATGGATTGCATTTGGAATCACAGCACCAGTGAAGGCAAAATCCTCAATGGACCCTCACTGACTTGATACACAGAGGCCCCACTGCGTCCTGCCCCCCTCCCCGTGCTTATAAATCCTACCTCTGCAGAATCCCACCCATCATAATGACAAGCATTTTGCTAGTTCACAATATTCATCAGTTTTTAAAAAAAATGCATTCAAAGCAAAAAGGAGTTCTTAGCATCAATTGTGAAAGTGCCCAGAAGACGGGCCCATAAATTGACTTTAATCCAAGCACTTTTGCTCGATTTGTTCCCCCTGTTTTGGACTGGGCTGACCCTGAAATTTAAGAGTCCAGGCATCCCATGGTGTTTGATCAGATTCTCCTTGTTTATTTAACTGAAGAATGATTTCCAACTTCCCTCTAAATCAGTATACAGGCCACTTGCATAAAACGCACTGATTTATAAGTTGCTCTTCGTACACCAATTTATACAATTGCCTCTGTTGGGAGAGTTACAAACCAGAAGGCCACTGGCTGTTTTGTTCTCCAGCCGTTCGATCTTTTGGCAGATTGGCTCATGTTTCTAATTACTTTTCCCAAACAAATTGTTCTTTAGCAGCCTACTGATTGGCTCAGGAGGCCTGATGACACAGAATGTTTATCTTGGGAAGGCATAAACCTGACATACATTTTTATGCAAATTCGAGGGAACAAATTTGTCTAAGAGGATCAAAAGCTGGTTTTGCAGTGCAAACAGCAGGGTCACAGACATTACGAATGCCAGATCGTATTATTTTGTTCAGCTGTTTGTTTAGATGTCTACCCACCCGCCCACCTCATTCCTGGCAGCTCAAGGTACCTCACAACAGTTTCACTCCAAAGGTAGGTATTAACAGTAAGTTCAGTCTTATGATAGTGCATCCTTCCTCCTGTGAATGAGACATGTTCCCCTGGAGAAATTTTTCTTGCACCAGGGGGAGCCTTGGCCATGTGCAGAATAGGACCAACCCAGTATTTCTACAGAGCTTCCCTGTGAATGCTTAAAGTGTTCCACAGTCATTAGATTTAGCCTTAAATGTGATGTGGGTGGGGATGGGAAAACTCATGTGTCAATATCATGCACCCATCATATTTTTTAAACCAGGCCACAGTGCCTGGAATTCTGCTGTATGGAATTTCACTGTGTATGAAACTTTAGCACATCAGTGCAATGCTTGCTCAGGCTACAGATCTCTGGCATGCTAATACTGGGTTGCATTAATTGTCGCTGAGAGCCCATTTTAAAGGAGATGCCAGATACATCCAATTACTTTGCCAGAAGGCATTACATTTACATTGAGTCTTAGACCTGATCTCTCCACATGCAGCGGCATGGCTGGAATAAGGCATGCTGAAGCCCTAAGCTATGCCACGTTTTACAGATTTCATAACTTCCTCAAAAGATGTGTATAATTCTAACATTTAACAAAAAAAATTGTACTTGGAAGCCCCTCATAACTTGAAGCCCTAAACCACGGGTCCCCAATGTGGTGGTATCCATGAGAGCCATAGTGCTCACTGACACCTTTCCTGGTGCTCACCACATGTTTCTAGAAAGTGGGCATGGCCAGGCAGGGATCTTGCCTAGCAAGGCTTCTGATTGGCCACTGAAGCTTTGATTGGCTGTGCAGATTCAAATAACATTGTTTTGGTGACTGCTGTCACCACAGTGTTAGTTTTATTCTCCTCTTCTCCTCTGCACTTGGGCTACCTCTCTGGGCGTGTGTGTGTGTGTGTGTGCGTGTCTTCTGTGGTGACCAATTTCTGGTTGAGCCCACCACCCTGTGTGAGAATCCCGAAAGTGCCCATAGGCTCAAAAAGTTTGGGGATCCCTGCCCTAAAGTGTCATTTACAGTGTGTGCATAAATTCTGCTCTGTGCAGCAGAATGAAGCGGTATAATTCTGAGAGTACTAAACCACTTCAGACGGCAGAGAAGAGAGCTGCATGTCTGAATGCTCACCTAAGCGAAAACGCCATGCAATTAAAGAACTAGCAGATCAAGGAGAAAGGTTCTCATCCTGGGTTGCCCTTGCTGTTCTAGTTTTCTATTTACAGAGATTTTTCTTCCCTACAGGGAAGCATGTGTAGACCAGGCCTAAGCCTGGTTTTTCCATTCTTGGGAGCCATGTTCTCTCACCTCTACCCCTGAGGCTGGAATGATCCACCCCTCAGAACTGGTCAAACTCTTATTGTGAAGTCAGCATCACCTAGCTATGAGGGCTTCGCAAGTATGGAGAACATGCACACAGATGGTCATAGACAAAGAGAGTGGCTAGAGAATGACCGAACTTCCTGAAAGATCACATTCAGGGGCGGTTTTGTATCTTCAGAATATCCTAGATATCAGTAAGGTAAAGGTAAAGGTTCCCTTGCTCGAAAGCCAGTCCAATCCGACTCTAGGGTTGTGGTGCTCATCTCCGTTTCAAAGCCGAAGAGCCAGCGCTGTCCGAAGACATTTCCGTGGTCATGTGGCCGGCATGACTAAACACCAAGGCGCATGGAACGCTGTTACCTTCCCACCGAAGTGGTCCCTATTTATCTACTTGCAATTTCTTGCTTTCGAACTGCTAGGTTGGCAGGAGCTGGAACTAGAGACAGGAGCTCACCCTGTCTTGCGGCACCCGGGTCTTGAACTGCTGAACTACTGACCTTCCACAGCCTGCAGTTCAGCGTCTCAACCACTTGAGCCACCGCAGTAGAGTGGTACTAATATGAAACATACATGGAGATATTTCCACTGTATCTTTTCCATAGAAGAATTACTCCAAGCATTTCCCCCCCCCCACGTATTAATTCAAGTTTGTCCGCACGTAGGTGGTTTCAGGGCTGCATCTGGCTAATGGTTGCTCATCCCTGATCTAGATGAATCTCACTACAGAGCCTGCCGTGGCAGGGAGGGCGGGGTACAAATCTAAGTAAACAAACAAATAAATAAATAAAAACAGTCCTGCAAAATAGATCATGTATGATGGTTCGAGGCATACACTGAGCTACAATTTGAGTTTGTGACTTACAGCTCGTAGACTGTAGGGTGTCTACATTGGGGTCTACGTAGGGTGCAACATTAGTTGCACCAGCGATTTTGGAGGAAGGTAAGAGCTGAAAGGTGTTACCTTTTTAAAGCTAAAAATATGGCATCTTCTAAAAAGAACCATCCTCACTGGAGCAAATACAAATTGGATACTAGGGCAAATGATACTAGCTGCATTACCTGCAAGTACACAAGTGTATATGTGGAGGGTGCCACAGGTTTCAATTCACTTTGAGGTCAAACTCTACTTGCAAGTATAAAGCTACCACATCAGGCAGATGGGGCTAGAACCCTTCACCCTGAAATCTTACCTTAAGTATTCAAACACACTTTTACAGCCTGACGTGAATATACCACAAGCCCTGATAAATATCTGACTCAGGAGTCCTGACCCACGATAAAAGGATGGAAAGGTGTTCATTGGTAAAGGAAGCAGAATCAAATTTGCACTTGAAATGTCTCCTGAATAGTCTTCTCTGCAAATATCTCCTGATGTTCTCAGATGATGTTAATGTTTTCTGAATGCTCTCAGTGTATTTATTTCTCAACATAGCCATATCTATGGATACTTAAATCCAGAGTTTGGATCCATAGAGTGATGAAGCAGATCTTTCCACAAACCTGAGGAAAGCCTCAGGTTTGCAGAAAAACCTGAAATCTAAAAATAAACAAACAGAAAACCATCTGAGGAGTTAAAACCCTTCATATTATAAAAGCAGTGCCTCTGTAGCTTTTAACAAATTAATAAATGCATTAATAATAAATAAATAAATGTCCTCAGTGGCTCAGTCTTCAGTGGCTGCTGCTAAACAACCACAGCGGTATTGCCAACCTTCGAGCCCTGGTTTCTGTCAGTAAGAGGCAGGGGGAGGTAAGGGGTCCTTTCCAAGGCAGTTTTGGCCTTTGAGGGAGGGCTTATCCAGACCAGGCCTGGCAGGAGCCACTGGGTGATTTGATACCATGTGACTTGCATGACTCACACAGGATTGACTGCTTGCTACTGTTCAACAGCAGCCAGACTAGTACTTTTAGACTAGATTCTATGAGGGTCAGGCTCAAAACCCCTCTCTGCCATGGAAGCTCAGTGTCCATGGGCAAGTCACACAATCTCAGCCTAACCTGACTCACAGGAATGTTGTGAGGATAAAATGGAGAAGAGGAGAATGATATAAGCTGCTTTGGATCTCCATTGTGGAGAAAGGCAGGATATAACTGAAGTAAATAAACAAATGTAGCTGAAGAGGGGGGTCATATAATGGTGGAATGGTTAGTGAGTGGTATGGAGGACTGCCCGAAGGGGGGAAAGAGGAAATGGTGTGGGGGAGGGGCTACAGAAGGAAATGAGATGCTCCCTGCAAGTCTTCCCAGGTCCCTGGCATGTGTGATTATATTTCAGTTGGCTTTTGGTTGGGTGAAACCAGTTGATTATTTGTTACTGTCTCTTGCCTTGGATTATCCCCCCCCCCCACTCCAACAGCTGGTTGTTCTCTGCGGTTGTGAAACCGTGATCTGTTTTGTGCTATTTATATTGAATGATCTTAACATTACCACAACCATTTGGATGTTTGCAATTGATTGTTATATTCAATTTTTTTAAAAAAAAAATAACTTTTTTATGGACACCTTGAATCCTCATTGGAGAAAAGATGAAATACTGTGGACAATATTTAGAAAGGCAAGAAACAAATATTTTTTAACAACCAATAAAGATCAATGGTGGTGGCAAAGATATCCATCAGCTGTTCTTCTCACTGAAGACCCCTGAAAAAGCTTCCAAAGAACCTTGAAGATAGGTTTGAAAACTGCTGGTATATTGTATATAACAGTATTTGATTATTGGTATGCAATCATATTTAACATTAGATAGTATTTGATAGCTGACAATGGTAATTTTTAACAAGCTTATAGTACTTGATAGATGTCATGAATTGGCAATTAGTATTTAACAGCTGACATCTTAAAAGATTTCCTGTCTGTAGGCTATTAAAATCAAAACCTTCAAAAGATGCCCAGAATCTTTTTAAAATCACCATCAACATACAGACTTGAATTTTGCTTTGAAATTTCCCATTCAGAATTTGAACACAACTGGAGAATTCTTCACTTTAGGAAAATTGGAGAATACTGGTTTCAGCTCTGCTGAAAGTGTGTGTGAATGAGGGTTACCAAGTCATTTTCAGATCTCTGTTTTCTCCTGGTGAAAAGTTGCAAACTGGACTTTCAGGAATTAGTTGGGAAGCCAAGTCACCAAGAGAGGAAGAGCCAATGAACTCTGTCAAGGACTAGTGCCCTTGTCTTCTCCTGCAGGGCAGAAGGCTTCTTGACAGTCTTTTTTTTCTGCCTCATCTGGTTTCAACTTCAGATAGCATATTTTCCATCAGCTACTGGAGCACCACTAACAGCTGCAAAGTGACCTGGAAAAGTGCAGTTTGTAACATAGAAGTAGCAAGTGAGAGAGCATATTTAGCCCGTCTCCCACAACCAGCTTCCTTCTGCAATTTCCTCCTCCGCTGCTTTTCTGCCAGCCATGTTTGCAGAGGAACAATGGCCAGATCATGGGAGAAAGTGGTGGGAGAGAAAAAGGTTGCAGTGCATTCAAATTCCCACTCAGCCATGAAGTTCACTGGGGGACCTTGGGTCAATTGCGTTCTCTTAGTTCAACTTACCTCAAAGGTTGTTGTGAGGGCAAAATGGAATGGAGAACCATGTGTGTTGCCCTGCGTTCCTTGGAGAAAGTGTGGGACAAACATGGTGGTCACTTTTTGCCAAAGAAAGCCTCTAGGATTATTTTTGGAAGATGGAATGGTATGGGGGAGGAGAGAGTTCCTTAACCCTTTCTTATCTAGTCATTTTTTTCCAGTTGAAATAGCTGATTTCAGATCACTTTTACCTCCACTGAGTAAAATATACGTTTTCCCCAGCATGAATAAAAATGACTCTGGGCTGGCATTTTGCCTACAGGGAAACAGCAAAAGAAACACATGAAAAAGGAAAGGAAAAAAAAATATTTCAAAATGATTGCAGAACTCACTTTAACATGTAGTTCCAACATGTGTCTTTGTGACGGAATACGACTGATGGTCAGTCCCAATTGTGGTACTGTAGACAGAGCAGATCATGGGCAAAGAATGATCCTGTTTCATTTCCCAAGTTAGGAAAGTGCTCCAGAACACACTCTGATGTATCAGAAGGGTTTGGAATGCACAGTTTGCAGTTCAAGAGTAGCAGGCGGGGGTGGGGGAATAACCATTGTTGGAAATGGCACCAGAAAGCGGACTTCCCATTGACTTTTGGCATGCTTGTCACCCCTGGAATCATGTTGCCCTTGACAGCTGTCTTGTTTGTCTGTACGGTCAAGTCAGTCTCTAATTCACACAAGCAGGTCAGTGAATGCCACCGCATTACTTCCACAGCGTCCTCTGCTATTTGCAGGAATGGATAGTCTTGTTTGGGCTTCATTATGAAACATTTCAAATAAATGTTGGGCCTCCAAATTTGGGTTTATTTTCAAAGGTCATCTTAATTATAAACTGTGTCCTGTATTTACAGTGTCCTTAACTGATGGGCTGCAGAAGAGGAGGGGGGGAACCCTCCATAACGGTTTCAGGTTAATTCCCACCATATCTTACTCTTTATCATGCCCAGTGACCCGTCTCGCTTTATCTGTACGGGCCTGCTAAGTTTAACACTTTTCAAACAACACCTAGTATTTGTGACAAATCAAAATAAACAGCAAGTTTTACCCATGAGAAAAGGAAATAAAGTGGGAGCCAGAGGTACTGTTAAAGAAACTTTCTTGGGGGTGGGGGAGTGAAAAACTATTTATACCAATCCAAATATCCTCACAAGTCTGAAGGAAGGGCAAGGGATTTTTTTTGTCTCAGAAGGTTTGAGAAGGATTCCAGTTGACTTCTCAAGCAGAGAGGAAATCTCTGGATTTTATAGCCTATTTTAAGAAAAGGACAGACGTGCCTAGAATTCACATAATATGATTTTGAAAACTCAACAGGAACCAGTGCATGAGCACACACCCCAACCCATACAATCGATTAATTCATGATACCAAGAATAAATTGTTTGGATGTTTCTGCAACAAGGATAGACAAATTTCCTCCTTCGAAGGTCCAATCCCTGGACTTGCTGGGCAATTGAATATTTTGGCAATAGCCCTTTTCTGAAGTTCTAAACACACATGATAAAATTTGTACGGAATAATGAGACTTTAGCAGTCAGCTCTGCCCACCCACACCCACCCCCCTTCAATTGATATATGTTCATTAGAAGATATGGAGAGAAGGAGGCGGAGAGGAGGAGGAGATTGGATTTATACCCCGCCCTTCACTACCCAAAGGTGTCTCAGAGTGGCTTACAAACTCCTTTCCCTTCCCCTCCCCACAACAGACACCCTGTGAGGTAGGTGGGGCTGAGAGAGCTCTGACAGAAACTGCTCTTTTTCAAGGACAGCTCTTATCAGAACTATGGCTTGCCCAAGGTCATCCAGCAGGTGCAAGTGGAGGAGTGGGGAATCAAACCTGGTTCTCCCAGATTAGAATCCACGCACTTAACCACTACACCAAACTGGCTCTCTGCATAGACCAGAAGTGAACAAAGATCTATGTACAGCTCTCTCAGGAACATGGATTTTTCAGGGTACTTGACTAGACAGAGAGAGCCCCACATTTGTACACCTGTCCATGCATATATCTACCTTCCAATTAACTCACATAGGTTAGAGTGGAGCCTCTTTCCATAAGCCTTCATCAAATATTAATTCAATGTCTATTTTTAGAAAAGGGGCTGTTTTCACACTGAAGACTGAGGGCAAAACAGAGGTATATACATATGCATAATTCTCCCATTGAAATCAATACTAGGGATGGGCATGAACCTTGTCAAGAACCTAGTTTAATGACGAACATTGTTGGTTCGTAGTTTGGGAACCAAAGGTTCATGCCCATCCCTAACTATGACCCTCCCATGACCTTCCATGTGATTTTGGAGGTTCGTGGGGTTCATGATGGGAATCGAGGGAGGGGAGCGAGAGGGATAGATGAAATGGCTTGCAAAAGCCATTTAAAGGGAATGTTCCCTTTAAATGGCTTTTGCAAGCCCCCTCCTTTTGTTCTGCTGGCCTTGGGGAGCCACCTCTAGCAGAAAGGAGGGAGGGAAGATCTCAGATCTTTCCCCAAACATCACAAACTGAACTGGTTCATTAAACAGGGAGGTTCAGGAAAGTTTGTGTGACTTCATGAACCATGAACCAGGACAAACCTCCATTTTACCAGTTCGTGCCGATCCCTAATCAATACATCTCAAATCCTTAACTTCAACTAGATCACCCTCTGGATCTTTAAAGGTTTGTTTGTTTTGCAGAAAACATTGTGCCTGCAAAAATAATCCAGGGAGTTTAAGGACTTTGGTGTTCCCTCGCCACAGCCATATACTCCTGTAAGAAATGACACAGTTTAACATTGTTCACATCTTCTAGTGAATGCACCTTGGTCAAAACCATAAGTTCTTGATAAGACACTTGTTCTACTTAATGCAGAAAAGCTTGTATTTGAGCTGTGCTTAATTTCTCAAAGAAAAGATGACGGAACCAAGAGCTGAATCGAGCCCCATGGTTTTGCACAACACTAATTCTTTCCAATCAAACATGGGCAGAACTTACTAATGAATTGTGTCCATGTCACCCTGGCTGTTATTCCACTTGCTCTGGATACCCATGTGTTTTTATTCAAGTTGAGGAGGGAAGGACTGGTTGAGGTTTTTCCAGATTTCAGGCAAGAAAAGTCATTCCACATATGCTGAAAGATGCCCCTCTCCAGAAGCAGAACCAAGGGAAAATACCCATTGGTTTCTCTCCGACACAGTAGACTTTTGTGCAACCACAGATCATTTGTCTTACCCAGCCTAGCCTAAGGCTATATAACACCACTTGTTTTCCAAGTGCACAGGCCCATTTAATTGTTTACAAGGACTTAACTAAACAACACATGAGAGATGCATGACTGGCTCTCCCAATGTCTATGTCTATGAATGTGAACTGGGGTTGTGGTACTAGGCAATGAGGGTTATGCCTTTTCCTTACATGTCTGTTCAAATACAAATTCCACCCACCTCCCTTAGCTTTGGTAGGGGAAAAGACATTCAATCTATCTTTTTTCTCTGCCCATTAGCCAACGCTTATGGGTAATAGGGTAGGGGGGAAAGATGGATTTTCCTGCTCAACCTTCATAACTTAGAACAGTAACACACTGAACCCAATTAATCCCCTTCCCCAAAGTAAGACGTCTGGCCTTAATCCTCAGTCTCACCTGTTAAAGTTGGTCTCCACCAATTAACCAGCTAAACCCGCCTGTTGGATGCAGTCCTAGTTTAAATATATCTGAACCTGAATGTACCTGAACATAGCATAGCATCCTTCTTCTGGTTCAACACAACCCCACTGTATTTCTTTATACCTTTGGGGCCTTGTGCCTTTCAGGGCATGATGAACAATTTATCTCTTGAGCTGATGCATTTGCTGTTGGGGTTTCAGTATGACCTGCCTGGGAACTGTGCCAATTGCTGCTGGTTCACACCTGAGTCAGAACGAATAGTGCAGAACCAATGAGAGTAAGGCACCCATGCATTCCGTGCTCCTTCTGTGAGGCCTGGGCCCCTCCCCCTATGGCTTGTTCAGAGCTAATCTTACCTGAATTATCTAGAAACCCTCAAAATCCACTTAGCAAGAGATTTCTGTAGCAAGAGCAAAGTTTCACCTTTAGGCTGAATCCCCCCCAACCCCCCCCCCCCATCCCTGCTCACTTTATTCTCCAGCAAACAATTTTTATTATGGTTTTTTTAAAAAAAGTACTGATTAACAGCACTGCATGACCACATTTTTGTTGTTGTGAAAGATTTGTATTTTATGGAACACTCAGTGAGTAATGAATTTTTAAAAAATAATTAAATGATGTTCGATGTTTTTGGAGTATAATTCTCCCCCCCCCCCCCTTTCTAGATCTCAGTCTTTGGGCACCTTCTGCCATACTCCTTTCCCCTGCCAATGTCATATTAATGGACTAGTTAGTGGGGCTGTCACTCTCTCTGTGTGTGTCACTTGGCCTTGGGGGCAGGGGTTTAAGAGGAGACTCCATGGGTTCATTGCGGTCCTTATTTATTTATTGTATTTGTGTGGTGTGTGCGCTTGTGAGCCTGGAAGTCATGGTGACTTCTGGCGACCCCCCTAGTGGGGCTAGGACATTTCAGAGAGGTGGCTTGATATTACCTGCCTCTGAGTCCGGGCCCTGGTATTCCTTCCAAGTACTAACCAGGGTTGGCCCTGCTTAGCTTCCGGGATCTGATGAGATCGGGCTTGCCTGGGCCATCCAGGTCAGGGCTGTTGTGGTCTTTTCTTATGTCCTAATTCAATTGTGTGTGTGTGCTGTAGTTAGACTTGCCAACCTCCAGGTGGCACCTGGACATCTCCTGCTGTTACAGTTGCTCTCCAAATGGCCAAAATCAGTTTCCCTGCAGAAAGTGGCTGCTTTGGAGGGTGGACTCAATAGCATTGTACCCCACTGAGGCTCCTCTCCACCCTAAACTCTGCCCTCCCCGGGCTCCACCCCTCCCCCCAAACTTTGAGGTATGTCCCAACCCACCAGAGCTGTCAGCCCTCCTTGTACTGATGCATATGCTTGTTTCCTAGCCACAGGTAGAGCCGATTCATGTCAACAGAGGGAGGTGAACCAAATAGGGCTGCCAACAACCTGAGGGGGGGGGGAGGCCCTGCCCCTTCAGCAGAGGCTCCTTGCATGGAAATGGGGAAGGGAAGCTTTTCCTGAGCAGGGAAAGAAATAAAGCATCACCTGCTAAATAACACCCCATTAAGCTTCTGTTAAGACTTTTTTTCTCCAGGTATTTGGCAACCCCATGGACCAGAGACACAAAAGAATACCCATGCAGGTCATCTTCTTCTATAAAAATAACGCATTTGTGGGGGGGAGAGATTGCATGTGCAGTTGAAGGCTCCTCAGAAAGGGCTCCTGCATCCCTCTGTCCCCCAGAAAAACAGTGGGAGGAGCCAGTCCCATCAAGCTGCACCCAAAGAAACTTCCTGGTTTTCCACTGATGATATCTGGCCACTACCCACTACCTGACAGGTAGGGTGGACTGGGGGGTGGGCTGTCTAAGGGCTCCTTTCCTCCATAAATACCACAAATGAGTATTTGCCACCCTTTAAGGAAACTCAGAGGTTGCCACTGGTGTTTCCACAGGAGGCCAGTCTCTGGCTCTGCCTTCCAGAGTTCTGAGGGTCAACTTGCAACCTTACACTTAGCACCTTCTGAACAGAGTCGCCAACCTCCTGCTGTTATAACTCATCTCCAGACGAAGGAGGTCAGTCCCCCTGGAGAAAATGGCTGCTTTGGAGGGTGGACTCTGTGATATTGCTGCTGAAGTCCCACCCCCCCCCAAACCCCGCCCTCCCCAGATCCCACCCTCCAAATCTCCAGATATTTCCCAACCCGGAGCTGGCAACCCCATTTTGAAAAGATAACTCGGAAGGGTCGACTCGGATGTCTGCACATTCTTGCCTAACTCGAAGACTATACTGCTTCTTTTAAAAAGCGGAGGTGGGGTGGGGAGCAGATGTATGATTATTGATCTGCTCTTCCTCAGCCGCCTGCAATATCCTCCACCTCAGGATGAAGAGGTTCAGCCAGAGAAAGGCAATTTCCAGTTACCAGAGAAGATCTCTTGTCTAACCGGACATCCTCGGTCTTAATTGAATGGCTTCGATCGCCGCTTAGACGATGCCGAAAGGAGGAGCTGACGTTTCTGCTCCTCAGCAAAAGAGAAACAACAAAAAAAAAAACTTGAAGCAGAGGAACGAGGGAAGAAAGGGAAGTGGGGGTGGGGGTGGGGGAGAAGGAAGAGGCCTCGAGTCGGCGTTTGATGGGGGGGTGCTATGCTCTTTCCTCAGGAAAGGAATGGAAGAAAGAAGGGCAGCCGCATTGAACCCTCAGGATTTCAGACTGCCTTCTCGCTCCTAAATCGGCACAGTTCTTCCCAGATCTGTCGGGCGTGTGGCCCTGTCCGAGAAGCTAGGGAGAAACAAGCGACTTCAGTGTACTGAAGACTATGTGTCTCCGGAGTCATCAGGAACAAAAAAAAAACCCTGCCTGCGTGGTTTATGGATCGGGACCACCTCCGTTCTGGGAGGGATAGGAATAGGTTCTGCTCTCCCTTGTCAGGTGTGGTTCTGCCGGCCTGGATTCCCAGCCAGGCGACCAATGGCCCTCACCTCGTTCGGGAGGTTGAAGGAGAGGAGACTCCTGGGGAGGGGGATTATTTTTAAAAAGAGCGGCGGAGGAGGAGGAGGGGATGTCTGTTCCGAGCCCTCCTTCAAACAAGGCGGGCGGCCCAAGAGCCTCCAGGTGGTGCGTTTGTTGTCCCGTCTGCGAGGCGTGGCGCGGCTCCTGGCCCGGCCGAGCCGAGAGCTGGCGGGGGCTTGAAGGAAACCTCTCCGAGCCGATCCCAAGGAGAGATAACGAGCCGCCGAGTCACCGGCCCTGTCTAGACTTCGGACCTCACAACAAGCCGAGCCGGGACTGTTTGCATTAGTCTTGTCGAGCTCGCCCAGCCCGGACCCGCCCCGCGATCGCCCTCTTCCTCTCGCCTCCCCAGGCCTGGGCCCTGGAGAGGGAGGGGCCCGAAGGAGAGGATCTGGCCGGGTCAGCGGGCCGGGCAGAACCGACCTCTCCCCCCCCCATACACACATCCCCCCCCACCCCGACAGTCTCCCTCCTGGCTGTGCGGTGAAACAGAGCAGCAGAGCCAAGCCAGGCGCGCAGGCCGGGAGAAACTGACAAGCGAAATTGACGCCCTGTGGCTGCCTTTGACAGGCGGGGACCGCTCGCTGCTGGGTTGGTCGGGGCGGGG
>NW_015164213.1:534973-535350 GCF_001447785.1 Gekko japonicus
CCGAAAAGTTTGTGTTTGTGGGGGGGGGGGGGGGGGGAGACCCTTCCTTCGTTGGTGTCGTTATGACCCATGAATAAGTATTTGCTGATGAGGATGATAAAGCTAGAGGGGTGAAGAGTCCCAATAAATACCAGGATTACTTTTTTTTTTACATACCGGCAAATTTCAGACGCTACCGAAATAAACCATCGAAGGAATCTTGCGGTACCTTAAAAACTCACAATGGCGTCCTATACAGAGTTACTCCACTCTAAACCCATTAAAATCAACGGGATAGATTAGAGTAGCTCTGCACAGGACTTTCAATGCCGCGAGTCTCTTGCCTTAAAACCTGTGGGGGGGGGGGGAACAACCTGGCACCAGGGGGCTAGAGCGGG
>NW_015164213.1:535406-555442 GCF_001447785.1 Gekko japonicus
GTTCTAACCGCGCGATCCTACGCGGGTTTACTCAGAAGCGAGCCCCGCGGTCTTCGGTGAAACTGATTCCCAAGAAAACGGGCGTCCGCTCACTCTGGAGCTTCCACCCCCCCCACCCCGATGAGACCCCAGTCCCCCCCATCCGAAACGCCAACAAGCAAAGTCTGGGAGCCGATCACAGACTCCAGAATCCGAGCTCTTTTGGCTTCCAAAATCGCCAGACCCACAATGTTTCCTGTGATTTTCCCCCCGGAGGAAACCCCATCTGCTGAAAGACCACAGCGGCAAAGAAGACCCGTGCGCCTCGCTCCGTCCCTGCCCAGACACTCCCCCGCACATCCCTCGCCCGCCCCCCGCCCGAGAGAGGGAATTCCTCCGCAAACATCCCGAGCCTGTGCAAACAGAACAGCCGCTTATCTCTCCAGCAGCATGAAAGCTCCCTTTGCCCAGGAGGACCTCACCTGGTGGGTGGGTGGGTGCCCCCCGTCCACCTCCCCGGCTCCCCTGCGAGCCGCCTTCTGTCTCCACGCCTGAAGTCTTCCGGAGGCGAAGAGAGATCCCCCGCTGAACGCGCCTGGGCCATTGTTCCCGCTCGGGCTGATGTTTGTGGCGCCTGAACTCCAGCAGCCACGCCAGCCGCCCGGCTTTGTTATCAAGAAAAACAACAAGCCAGGGCCAAGCCCGGATCTCCGTCCACCAAGGCAGCCCAACGCAGCCGGGAGACGGACGAGAGGGGGGTGCTGCTGTCACTTGAGGACGGGTCCCTGGCTCCACGCACCGGATTGCCCGACGCGGTTTACCGAGACTTTCATTTTCATTTTTTCGCAGTCAAGGGTTCTGATCGAAAAAGAATACTGCCCGGGAAGCAAGTCCCACTGAACTGCATGGGTCTTCCTTCCAAGTAAACCCACGGCCCTTGTGATGGAAACCTTTACACTACTTCCATTCAATTTTAAAAAGAGAGATGACCCTGTTTCTTTATCCCAAAGTAAAACTAAGAACGACAACAACAAAACAGATAAGTTAAATTAAATTAAACTAAAAGCCTTCGTGCCCCGTCCTCACTTGGATTTCTCTTAAATTTGCAGCCAAGAGAAAGAAACCCGGGTATAATCTCAGATATTGTTGACACACAGCATTCTTATTTGGCCAGTATCACACAGCACAAAGAAGGGCAGGATCCAGACAGAGTTAAATCCCGTAGATTTCAACGACACTGAAATCTTCGCTTAAATACCATTCCCCTAAATCAGCGGAAGTGGAATGCTTGCCTTTGTACGGGACAGTGACGCAAAGGTGTAGTCCCATGCAACCGTTCTTCATGTGGAACAACAAAGAGGGGCTTATTTCTGAGGAAATGTGCGCAGAGTCGCACCACTGGTAGGCTGAAATTAGGTCTCCGAATATTTGCAGTTACTTTTTTAAAGCATCATTATCAGGGGAGGTCGAAATACAAATAGGTGTGTGACGCAAAAATGAACAAGACGAAACTGTTTTTCGGCAGGATGCCCCAGCTTGACTTCGGCCTCAACACGGCGTGTTAAATAATCTGTGAGACAGCTAGATGTGAGTCCAGTCGTGCCTTAGTCAGTGAGCTTTACTTGCAAGCAAACCTCTTTTAGGGCTGAAGGCGGGTAATGACCAAGTGAAATAAACGCGAGCACTTTCAAGAATTCCCTGGCAGCCACTTTGGATTAACAGGGAGATGGATCTACCCAAACGTTTCTTAGCGTAAAACTCAGTGCACAGACGCCGCCATAGATGGAGACCACCCGCTTTCTGAAGCCACGGAGTCCAGACCTCTTCTAGCCTGGAGCTTCGGATCTTTTAACCTGGAAAAAAACCCCTTGGTACCCCAAAACGAGGGGGACTTTCCCTTTGGGCTACCACCTCTTTCCCCACTGGTACGTCCTTTGCAAACGTAGTCAAACATCTCTCCCCCTCCCCTTTCATTTCCGGACAAAGCATAGAATTCTAATCTTGCCCGAATCTTACTCCTCTTTAACACATACACGTCCCAGTTTCACAGATTGCGAGCTGCAAGAGATACCAACCTGGCCATCCCAAAAACGAGGAGGAAGAAACTACGCCCGACCCGAGCATTAATGACTCCAGTCAAAACTTTTGCCATTTTTCAGGGATTTAGTTTTCTCTTTCTCTCTCTCTCAGTCTATTTGGGAGTAAATAGCTTTCCGAATAGAACTGCTGCTCTATTGTATTCTTTCTTGGGGCTAAACGCAGTGGAGTAAGTAAACTGAGTAAAACACGCGCTTGTCGTTTCTCCAATGCATCTGGACCGTTGGAATAAGTCATATTTAAAGCAACAGTGAATTTAATCGGTGGGAACGCTGGAAATAAAACCTAGTCCATTCAGTTTAATGAAAGAAGAGGACCTGCGCCCGGAGACCCTGCCTAAAACAGACTGCGAATACATCAAACAACCCCCTTTAATTCGGATTAACCAATAAGGGGGGAATTACTGCTGTCTGATTCACAAATGCAGAGGAAGAGTAGAATGTCTCGTAATTACCCACCTATAAATGAAGAGGGGTTTTTTTTGGGGGGGGGGCATTGACAATATCAGACCACAAGCAGGATCTTAATGCAGTTTAGGACCCCATAGCTCATTTTAAGTCTGCCATCCCGCGCACAGTTTCTGGGATGTCGACGCCACTGAACTCCGTAGGGTTTACTTCTAAATAAGTAATTTCTGAGCAGGCGCAGTCTATAAGTGACCCCGAACATGTGCCCGGGAAGGGAGATTTCTCAGCTTGGTGGATTCACTGCTGCAGAAATCTCAGCCATTGAATTACAACAACAGGCCAGGAAGAAAGTGTAGACTGGCAGGACAATTTCTTCCCTGTACCTTAAGAAGGAGAAAAGTTGGTTTTATACCCCGCTCTTCTCTACCCTAAGGAGTCTCGGAGCTGCTTACAATCGCCTTCCCTTCCTCTCCCCACAACAGACACCCTGTGAGGTAGGTGGGGCTGAGAGCTGTGACTGGCCCAAGGCCACCCAGCAGGCTTCATGTGGAACAATTCAGTTCTCCAGGTTAGAGTCCTGCCGCTCTTAACCACTACACCACACTGGCTCTCTTCAGCAAGCGGAACAATTCTCAGGTTGATGTTTAGCAAAGCAGTCCTAAACAGAGCAACATCCTTCTAAATCCATTGAAATCGATGGGTTCGGAAAGATGCAACTCTTGTTCAGGATTGCGCTACGAAAGTGCATCAGTTCACACACACCCCTGAACTGACAAGAAGAATATCGGTTCTTCCGCCTGAAATTGGCTAAGGGATTTTAAAGGGAGCGGGTGGTTTTGGTATGAAACTCGGCACTACCAGCCATCTCAGACAGGAAGTGGAGATGACAGCGCCCCGCTCAGCAAGGGGTTTTCAGACGGAAGAAAGGAAGTCGGGCAACGAGGCCTTCCTGCCACACGTGCCAGTCAAAGAGAGCCTCCCTTTCACCAGCTGTTGGGTAGTCACTGACAATATTACCCCACCCCTTACTTTCCACCTCTGTTGATACGCACATGCTAAAAACAAAGCCCCAAGTATCTAGAAATCTTGCAGTAGCTCACAGGACATAAGCAAAGAAGCTGGGGACTGCATCGCTAATCGATTTGAAACCGGTTCCAAACCGGAGTAGCTGCCAGGAAATCCTGGGGATTGTGGGCAATGTTATAACTTGAATGCCATTTCACCACACTATTCCAACTTCTTTACAAGTCGCATTCGGTTCAACAGGATGGAGTCAATCTAAGATGCTTCCTCATACTCCCATCCCAGTACATTCATTAGGAGTTGGTTTACATTTCTTGCAAAGGAACAAATCCTTAAACGATGGAAAACCCCTGCCTTTAACCAGAGGAAAAGGACGCAGGTT
The DNA here is from genome assembly GCF_001447785.1 of Gekko japonicus. Lineage (NCBI taxonomy): Eukaryota > Metazoa > Chordata > Lepidosauria > Squamata > Gekkonidae > Gekko > Gekko japonicus. Next base: position 539,295 of record NW_015164213.1, read on the forward strand.
GCAAAGAGATTCGGTCAGGAGACTAACGCACCTTTCATACACAAGGAATAATGCACTTTCAACGCACTGTAGCAACCATTTGCAGGTGGGTTTTCCTGTTCCAGACACTATAATCCTTTTGCAAACAATTGCTAAAGGGCATTGAAAGTACCTTATCCAAGGTGTGTGAAAGCAGCATTAGGTAGAGTCGGGCTACTCGGACTGAGTCCCCATCTGCGGGGAAGCGGAAGGAGGCCAGTCCAAATAGGCCTGCACACCCGTTTGAAGTGGTGTGTGGACTGCAGGACCAGTGAAAAGGAAGGCGCCGCGTCCTGCCTCCTGCGCCGCATTAGACCCAGGCAGCTCAACACAACTAGCTCCACTCAGGTTACTCTGAACTGGCTCCCGAAAGCTCATCCCCTGCCACAAATGTTGTGAGTCTCTAAGGTGCTACTGGACCCTTGCTCTTTCCTAAGGCTACTCTGGTGTAAGCGGGGCGACGGGGCGAGCATTCAACAGAGCAGTTAATTCCTCCCGCTTTGTTGAGCCGGAAAGAGGGGTAGAAATGTTATATTCCAGAGCATCTCCTCGAGGGACCCAACTTTCTTGCAAGTAGCCAAGTCGTCACGAGTAAGTCACACGGATCCACAATCACGTGAAACATGTTTACAGCCGTTCATCCCAACACCGACGCCACCCTGACTATATCCATTTGCTTTCCAAACGTGGTTGTATTGATGGCCGTTAATAACAATGACGCGTAGAGAGCACTAAGCCTCACATGGGAAGTAAGATCCCGCCCCCCCCTACAGAATTTAGAAACCGAGAAAATGCGCTCAGGATCGCAGCCTCGGGCACGATCCAGCCAAACGCGGTCCATTTTTAAGGCTACGGTCCTATGCACGGGGATAAGTCCCCACTGGATTTAATTCGACTTACTTCCTAGTAAAATAGGCATTGAACCCAACTAGAAGTGCAGCCCTCTCCTATCCGTGTTTCCTCGGAAGCAGTGTTCCCTCTAAGCTGAGTTAGTGAGAGCTAGCTCGCAGTTTTTTAGCCTCCGGCTCACACATTTTTGCCTTAGCTCAGGAAGGAGGGCTCCAGAGCAAACTAATTTATGCAGTAGCCAAATCACTCGCTCACCAACTTCAACGCCAGTAGCTCACAAGGTATATTTTTTTTCTCAGAGGGCTCCACAGCTTAGAGGGAGCAGCACTGCGTGGGAAGTAATTCCTTTTGGCACTTTGTGCGTTGGCTGGACCGTGCCCATAGTTGGTTTGCTGTTCCAGGGCGCTCCATAAGTAGGTTTTGTGAGCGGAAAGACACCGAAGCAAGCGAGCGAACAAGCCTGGGTGACCTGGGCAATGGAGAATCTTCACCAATATGTTAGGAACCCAGACCTCCCCAGTCCCACTTATCCCCAAATCCTGCTTCCTGAGAACCAGCATTAATACACTTGTGACGCTTTGGGACACCCGGCTATTTAAAGCCGGTTTTCATATTTATTGGAATTTTTAAAAAGTACACTTGCCTGTCATTTATCCTTGTTCTAGTCAAGCATGGGGCGGGGGGGGGGGTTAGGATAACTTTGAACCTTGGTTTGTTTCCCTTTCGTGCGGCCCCAAATCCTGGGCACGTTTACTCAGAAGTAAGTACCACTGAGCTCAATGAGATTTACTCCTAGGGTCCGAACTGTTCTGCTTGCAACACGACAGGATCAACAAAGGCGGGGGGAGGGGCTTTGTCGGAACTCTCGAGCAAATCAACGTACTGCTTTCAGGCATTTTTTTTTTCCTTTCAAGAAGCCAGTCAGTGCAATCCTCAAGGCCCTTGGGATCAGGGTTCGAGTATCTACACTTCCGTATGCACGTCCTGCAGGCGAGTAAGAAACGCTTTTTAGCGTAAGCATTTTTAAAGTCCGTTTAAGTGAAAATAAATCTCAGAAACTAAAGTCCCACCTTTTGCCCAATGAAAACTTTTTTTTTAAACCCCTAAAATGTTCTGGGTGGGTTTCAGGGCTCTGCTGATAGCCCCGATCCACGCCCTACTATGCAGCTGCTAGAAAGAGAACGAAATGCAGAGAAGTCCCAGATCAGCCCCATGTCATCTGTCTTTTAACACTCCTTAAAAAAAAAAAAAAAATCTCTTGTATCTTCTTTTCCCCCGAATGCGCTGAAAAACAACCCCTCCTCCACCAACACAGAAGGTACACAAAAGTACGACCCTTTTAGAGGGGGTGCCTGCGAATGGAGTGGGACCCACAACGGAACTGCTCGCTTGGATGCCACAAAGCTCCCTTGACAGTTTATGAATGAGTAGCAAGTGGGAGATCTTGGGAGAGATTCTGGGGATTAACCTACAGATCCTCCGACAGAATGGAAGAGAATTCTCTGTCTCCCTTATCCTTTCCCTTGCCTCGACTTTTAAATTCGGGGGGGGGGGGTCAGGGTGACCCTCCTAAGGTTCTTGGGGTACACAGACTTTCCTGTTCTGGGTAAAACTCGTAGGCAACTATGAAGAGTATAATTTTCACCAACAACTCTTGCAGGACATTCCAGCTCTAGGACAGTCAATGAGTGACCTGAAAGTAACTGTTTTATCGTTTTCCTGAACAGACTAGAAAGGGAGTTGCAAGTTATTACAACACTCAGAGCAATGGAATCCCCAGGACTTAACAGGGATATTGGTTTCTTATCTCACTACATATGCTAACCTCATTCAGCCCTTACATCTATATTCTCACCAATCCCCCAGAAGGGCCATACCTCCTCTTTATTCTATTTCTTATTTGGAATAATAGTTTAGAATAGTAGATTGTAATACAATGACTAGTAGAATACAATTTAATTTGGAATGCTAGACTGGAATGTATTTCTCTGGTTTGGGGACAGGAGAGATAACTCTACACAACCAATAGCACTGCTTCAAAGAAGACGATGCTGCAAGGTCGTTTCCTTGCTTGAGAGGTGAGGGATGGAGTTTAACAACAGGGTCTCAGTTAATTACTTTCAGCATTCCACAATTAAGAAGGGCCCATTTACACATCAATCTCCAATTCTGACACATTTATTTCCCCAGAATTAAACCCAAACAAATGATGACCATATAAACTAAGCTTGTTATTCCTGTTTGGTCCTTGAATCTATTAAACACCTTCGTTACGCTGTAAGTTAATTTACTGCTCACCCCCTACCTATATGTATGGACCGGTAATTTCCGTTTCATTGTACCTGAAGAAGTGTGCCTGCACACGACAGTTCATACCCTGAACAAAACTTGGTGGGTCTTAAAGGTGCCACCGGACTCGGACTTTGTTCTGCTGCTTCAAACCAACAGGGCTTAGCCACCTGAACACTCGCAGGATCGCAGATATTAAAAGCAAGGGTTTCAGACGCGTTAAAGAACCTGCCCCAATCTAAACCGTTCAGTTTCACCAGTTTAGCTGTTAATAGGGCTGACCGCCGATCCTGCCTGGTACACTTCGGCTTAACAGCAGTGGCGATCCGGGTTCAAGTAAAGCGGCGCAACGGGTGGGAATCTGACCGTCTTCTTCTCAACAAGTCACCCAGCAATCCGACTCCCAGGTCTCTTCCCTGGCGCTCGCTCCCAGGAGAGTGTCTTCCGCACAGGCACCGTGAGACACTCCCACGGCTGCACGGTCAGAGCCACGAATGGGGCAGCCTGAGGAACTCAATCCAGCCCCTTGGTATAGGGATCGCACCTTTGTGCCGACGCAGCTTAGCTATAACCCCCTCCTCGCCTTAGCTTTCACCAGTCACCCCCCCCCCCCCGCAAACAAAAGGGGCGAAAAAAAAAAACAAACAGAAACAGCCAGGAGACTTTGGTAGAGAGCAGTTCTCTTTCTCTCTCTTTCCAATATCTGTATCTAGCTAGCTATGAGGTCACAGAAACAGCCAGGAGACTTTGGTAGAGAGCAGTCTCTTTCTCTCTCTCTCCAATATCTGTATCTAGCTAGCTATGCAAAACCAGCCTACACTGAGTTGGGGTAATGTGTCTACTCGGAAATAAGCCCACGTTCTTCAGTGGGTTTACTCCCAAGGAGGTGTCGTTAGGATTTTGCAGCCAGTGAGTCAGATCCTCAACACAGATCTTTTCTCCTAAGAGGTTTGCCACACTGAGCATAGACAAGCGTGTATTTGTAGCCCGGAACACCCCGCCCCTCTTTGGGCGCCCGCCTGAAAAGAACACAGACGCCCCTCCGCTGTACATATGAGGGTTGATTGTTTTTAAGGAGTTTGGAAAGTGGCCCGAGGTTTCTTGGGACTTCAGGTGCACGGTGGATCTGCAACAGCCTTACTCAAAAAGTAGCAGAGAGAAGAGGAGCAAGACTAAGGTGGTCTACTCAAGAATCCTGCTCGGGTCTACTCAATGGGCCTTACTTCCGGGGAAATGTCCTGGGAGTGCACCGTAAACTCCGCCTTGGTCCAGCAATAATCAATTTAACAGAGCCTGAGTTACGTATTTAACCCTGGAAAGAAATCAGAAATTGATATTTACAAGCTGATGGTTAATACGTGTAATAAAGTACTGCACCCTCCTTATCTCAGGCAATATTTGATTACAGGTATTTAGCAGCTAACCTGTAAACAAACTTTATATATAATATTATGGCATATTATATATATCAAAGAGGGTGCTTGGATCGTTATTCTGAATTACTTTATTGTTTCTGTATACCAAACGTTTAGTTAGTGAAATACTCCTGAAGATAATAATCATTCTACATACGGCGCTTTTATTTCGCATAATACTTGAGAGGGATTTTTTTTAAAAAAGGACCAACCTCCAAAATAAAAAAAATTGCCCCACATATAATTGGACATAAATTGCAAAGACGGCGGTCGAAAGCTTTCTTCATTCTCTCCCCCCCCCCCTTCTGGGTACAATTTCCTGGGAAGTTTTCCTGCGCAAGATATTAAGGTCTTGCAAGGCCTTGCGGAGGAGAAGTCCCCGGCGCGGATCGTGCCCTTTTCCTGTCAAGCTTCAGCAAAAACCAAACGGGAAAACAAAGCAGCAAACAAAAGACACCCCCGCCCCCCCCATCATTTTTTTAAAAGCAAATCAGGACAGGACAAAGTAGCAAGTCTTCGGATAATAAATAATAAATTATTTTTATAATTTTTGCAATGCGAGAGAGCAAACAAAAGTTATCCCCCCCCACCCCCGCTTCTCGGTTCCAGAGAGCGAGAAAGGGAGAGATATAGAGAGAAACAGTCCATTTTCTTTTTTTAAAAAAAGAAAAAAACAGAACTATACACATCTTTGGGGGGGGGAGAAGGGAGAGGGAATGTTATTGAGCCGACGCCAGTCAAAAACACAACCCCGAGAGACACCATTTGTGTGTGTGTGTGGCCAAAAAAAGAGGTATACCTGGTTGCAAAAGAAGTTTTAAACTGGGATGTAAAACGCTCCCTCCCCCAACGCACACACACGCACACGACTTCCTCCTTTAACGAACAAACCAAAAAAAACCTCGAAAGTCACTGGAGGCTTCGGGAGACAGGAGGGATCTCGGCCAGCCCTAACCCCAAAAAGAAGGTGGGGAGGGGGAAGAAGCGACAGTGCACGCTAGTCGGAGACCACAACCCCCTCCCTGGTTGGAGTCAACGGGGATTTTTAAAAAACCAAAAAAGCAAAACAAACCAAAAAACCCCCCAGCACTTTTTCAAACCACTCGCAGCTCCTCCTCCTTTCAATGGCTCGTTCTGTCTGGAGGGGCTATAGATTGTCCTTTCTTGATCTCGGGGGAAGCAACCTATAAGAACTCCTTTCCGAAGTGTTTTCTTTTCCCTAGTATGTTTTGGTTTTGGCAAGGGGAAAGGCCAGCTGACAAACAGCACCGAGGGGGTTAAGGATGGAAACGAGGCTTTCTCTCGAGGATGTGCAGTCGCTGAAGGGTACCATCTGGGAAAAGGTGGGAAATCTTCAGGACCGGATCCTTCACGTTTTTCAAACGTCTGTTTATTTTTTTCCCCTTGATCCTCCTCCTCAGATCCTTTTGCGTGGGTATTTTTTTTTTTTAAAAAAAAGCATTTTCCTTTGCTCTTTGAATATTATTCTAGTAAGATCCCATGATTGTCTTCACAGTGTTGCTACCTTATCATTGCAAAAGGAAAAACAAAACAAAACTCCCCAGACAGTTCATGGAGTTGTCTTTGTTTAGGTTCATGAACAAGGTTGTATTAAATATTTTTTTTCCATTCTTTCTTTTTCTAAACACTTTTTTTTTTCTCTCGAGTCCCCAAACGTGGTAGCTTTCCCACTCTCTCCAGCAGGGGCGAAAAGACTTCAAAGACCACAACATCACAAGGAATGTTCCTCATGCCTCAATAGGACTGGCTACCATGCTGTTGGGTGTATCCGGGAGTTGAGAGGACATGGATGCTACCTCACTTCCGGTGGAATTGGAGCCTGGGCCTCCTTCTGAAAAATTAACCTGCCAAACATTTTTTTAAAAAGAAAGAGAGAGAGAGAAAAAACATTTACAAGAAAGAAAAAGAAATTGATTCATTGCTCTCTGGCATTCAAAAAAAAATTATGTATATAAAATCTATCACTACAAACTAGTCTTACTCTTTAGAAGCATTATTATATCATCCTTATTAAGCTTTGGTGATGATTGTAGGTTGTTACAATTTTAAATAATTACATCAGAGTGGGATTATGAAAGATCTAAATAGAATGTTATTTTTTTGGGGGGGGAATAGACATTAGACAAAATACAAGGAACTCTTAAACATGGAAAAAATGGTGTATTATAGAGACCCTTTTGATTTTCAACATACTGTCCCTTCCTTCCCCAAACAACTGGCGTGCCCACCAGCAGCAGTGTTCCGTCTAAGCTGAGTTAGTGTGAGGTAGCTCACCGTTTTTTAGCCTCCAGCTCACACATTTTTGTCCTAGCTCAGAGCAAACTCATTTATGAGGGAGCCAAATACCCACAACTTTAATGCCAGTAGCTCACAAAGTAGAATTTTTGTTCACAAGACTCCACAGCTTAGAGGGAGCATTGACCACCAGTCGTGGTCTTCAAAGACCCATGAGCAGATCTCCTGCTGCGTTTTTAAGGAGTGCAGGGTATGGGGGGGGGGGAGTGTTAAATCAGGGATAAGGCCTGGGAGAGGTGGATCAGCCATTGCCCTGATTGAAATCAGCACTCCACAGGACCAAAAAAAAAAAAGGTCCCCACACATTTCCCCTGAAAGGCCAAAGAACAGGTCCATGGGGTTCATCAACATCAGGAAAGTAGTCCTGCAGAAAGGGTTAACAGTCACAGCCCATTGTTCCCATAGCTACCCATTTCAAAAATGAAACAAAAAATATCAACAAAATAGCTGTTCAGAGATTTCTGGTGTCTTGCCTAGCTTGCTCTCCATTTCAAGAGCAATTTGCCATGACGCAATGGGAGTTTCTGTTTGAGAAACAGAAGTCTAAAATCTCTCTGAGCAGATGGGACTAATGCAGACCCTGACCATCACCAATACATTAAGTTTTGTAATAACAAACACATGGAGATTCAATAATGGATTAACTCAACACCTTGAAAATCAAAGCACTCTAAAGGGAAACATCCTTGGACTTTGTGTAGTATGAATTGTGTGGCTGATAATATATAGTATTTTGGACTACTCAGAGCACTTCACATTCATTAAAACAAAGATCTTCACAACAACCCTGTACAGTAGGCTGGTATCATTACCAGCACATTGCAGAGAGAACAGTAGCTTGCCTAAGATGGCTTCATGGGCACATGCCTGACGGGAGCTTTTCACATGCAGGTGTGATCTTAAAGGCCATAGATTTGCAGTCCAGAAACAGCAAAGTTTAGCCTATCCATCAAACATTTGCTGTGCTTAAGTGTGTTGCTTAAATTCAGTAGTATTTGTAATATATGTTTCAATAGATCTCAACAGAGAACAGTTAAAGAACAGCCCCCTTGAATGCATGCACCCCAATCCACGAAGAACTCATCATAGATAGAAGATATACACTCTAAAGTGTACTTGCACCTCCAGGAAGATATACCCTCTAAAGTGTACTTGTATCATTATGGAGAAATTTCCCATAATCCAGCAGCTCTCTCAGTAGGCAACAAATCTTGGAATCCTCCATATCAGAATTTATGATTATTTATGATTAATATGTTCTGAGTCTGGCATCTCCAGGTAAAAGGATTTAGATAGTAGGACTTGGGTAGATCTCCTAATCCTTGGAGAGCCAGAATATTTTAAAGACCCTTTATGGTCTGGGGCCTGCCTACCTGCGGGACCGCCTTTCCCCGTACGTTCCCCCAAGAGCACTGAGATCTGAATCGCAGAATCGCTTAGTCCCCTCTGGCCCTAGGAACGCTAAATTAACAGTGACGAGAACCAGGGCGTTTTCCTTAGCTGCACCAGTATGGTGGAATCAGCTCCCGAACGAAATCCGCGCTCTGCGGGATCTCCACCAATTCCGCAGAGCGGTAAAGACTGAGCTATTCCGCCAAGCGTTTAACAGCCCAGATCAAACACTCTAGCACTTTATATGGACGGCCGCCATGTGCAAACTGTAATGCTCTAATTGTAATTTTATTGTTAATAAGTTATATTGGCTGTTTTATTTTAGATGTACTGCATTAATCTTTATTGGCTTTTAATTGTTGTAAGCTGCCCTGAGCCGCTTCGGTGGGAGGGCGGGATAAAAATCTAATAAATAAATAAATAAATAAATAATATACAATTCTAGGTTTCACACTGACCCAATTGTTGATTCAGAATAAAACATTAATTTATTCCTAAATGATCTGGAACTAGGGGTGAGTAGTGTAGTGGCCAGGTTTGCAGAATGGTAAAAACCAAGGATGACTTTGGAGTGCTCCAAAAGAACCTCCAGAAACTGGGTGAGTGGGTGACAATATGGCAAATTAAGTTCAATGGTGGTAAACAAGGCTATTTTGGGGCAGGAACACACAGGAATGGAGTTCCTGCTGGCTCCCAAGTTGGCCACGCCCAGCAGGAGTTCAATAGTATAATAGGCCACACCCAACAGCAGAAACTCATTAGGATTGGCTACATTAGGGGTGTGTGGCCTAACATGCAAAGGAGTTCCTGCTACAAAAAAAGGCCCTGGATTTTGACAACAAACAAGGTAAACAGAATAACAAGCAAAAGGTGGGTGTGGCTGGATAACCACACTTCTGGTAACATGTGGGTGTGGCCTAATGTGCTAATGAGTTGTGCTGTCAGAGGTGTGGTCCAATATGCTAATGAGTTCCTGCTGTTGGCTGTGGCCTATTATGCTAATGAGTTCCTGCTGGGCTTTTTCTACAAAAAGAGCCCTGGACTGGTAAATGTAAGGTGATGCACACTGGGACCAAAAAAACAAACCCAACTTCAAGTCTAGGATAATGGGGACTGAACTTGCTGAGACTGAGAGGGAAGAAGATCTTGGGGTTGTAGTGAATAACTCAGTGAAAGTGTCAACCCCATGTGCTGCTGTGGTGAAAAAGAAAAACTCTGTTAAAGATTATTAGGAAAGGGATTAAGAATAAAAAGGCTATTTTTAAAAATATATATTGTAATGCCCTGTATAGATCTATGGTGCAGCCTCACTTAGAATACAGTTCTGGTCACTGTGTCTCAAAACAGATAGTGCAGTGCTGGAAAAAGTACAGAGGAGGGCAACCAAGATGGTTAGGGGGTTGGAGCACCTTCCCTATGAGGAAAGGCTGAAGAGTCTGGGGCTTTTCAATTTAGAAAAGAGACAGTTAAGGAGGGACATGATGGAGTTTTATAAAATAATGCATGGGGTGGAGAGAGTTGACAAAGTGAATTTTTTCTCCCTCTCCCAAAATGGTAGAACTCAAAGGCATCTAAAGAAGCTGATGGGCAGTAGTTTCAGGATGCACAAAAGGAAATACTGCTTTTCACAGAAAGTGATTAAAATGTGGAATTCACTGGCAGAGGATGTAGTGATGGCCAAAGGAATAAACAGTGTTAAAAGGGGATTAGATAAATTCATGGAGGATAAGACTATCAATGACTACTAGCCATGATGACTGAAGGGAACCTCCACATTCAGAGGCACGAATCCTCTGAATCCCAGGAGGCAACATCAGGGGAAGTCTTGGGCCTCTATGCCCTGTTGCTGGCTGGCCACTGTGTGAAACAGGAGGCTGGACTAGATGAACTATGGGTCTGATCCAGCAGGGCTCTTCTTATGTTCTTATTCATATTCATGTGTTCAGAACCAAAACAAACTTCTGGATGAAGCCCCTGCAAGAAGGAGGGATGGCTGAAATCTGTCCACCGACACAAGCCAACCGTTTAACTTGCGATCAGTAATATGAGTAACAGTATCCAGTCTGATAGTGGGAAAGCACTGACAGAAGAGAACATCAAGATTAGGCCCCAAGCCGTTGTTTTGTTTAGTTGAGGATCTGAGAGACACTTTTACAATCCAGCTCTGACAGGTCTTTGAAACCATGAGCAATGTGTCCTCCACACTCACCCTTGTCTAGGTCAGGTCTAGTGGATATTCCTCTATGGATTTATGGGGGGGGGAGTAGTATGATTACCCTGACCTGGACAGCCCATGCTAGTCCTATCTCGTCAGATCTCAGAAGCTAAGCAGGGTCAACCATGGTTAGCATTTGGATGGGAGACCACCAAGGAAGTCCAGAGTTGATATGCAGAGGTAGGCAATGGCCAAACCACCTCCAAACATCTCTTGCTTTGAAAATCCCATGGGTTCTCCATAGCTGTGACTTAACAGCAAAAAAAGACAGAAAGTAAAAAGAAAAAAGTGTGGGACAATTCTGAAAAAAACATGCCTATCAGCTTGCTGTGTGTTACTTACACAAGATGATGTCTTAATCTAGAACTATTGCTTGGGCTTTTGTTAAACATGGTATTGCAAGTGGATGAATAACCCCAAATTTTACGTTCAAGCTGAACATTCTGGTCAATGTGTTGCAATCTCTCCTAATTCTCTTTCTTACTGTAGTTTTTGTCCCACCCAACTTTCATCCATGCAGGTCCTATGACCCTCAGGATCACACTTTTGGTGGTCCAAGGGTCCTCCTCCACTTTTCAACACTAGAGAAGCTAGATAAATCCAAACCATTATGAATTAGAACTATAGTAAATTACAAGTAGGACCCCCTCCCAAGGACTTATGGGAGGGTCTCATTTCCTCTTCCCCCACTATTTCCTTTTCCCTGAAAGCCCTCATAGCCTCCCTCCTCCTTTCCTGATTACTCCTCTCCTTCCTACCCAACAGCCAACCTACCTTTACCTACCTGTCGGTCTTCAGCTTTCCCTCCCCCTACCAGCCTCTGCCTAGGAAGACTAGGGCATCGTTGTATGGTGCTGGCTGCTGGGCCAGGGCCACTTGCATAATATGGAACCCTCCAGGACTTGTGGGAAGGCACCTCACTTTCCTCTGTATCCCCACATTATTTTCCCTTTCCCTCCTCCTGGCAACCCCCATATCCTCTTCCCTTTCCTTCCTCAATTCTCTCCTTCTCAGCAGTTCCATGTATCTGCCTCCCATCTTCAGCTATATTTCTTATTTATTAACTTAATTTATACCTTGCCTTTCTCCACAGTGGGCATACCAAAGCAGCTTACATCATTCTCCTTTCCTCCTTTTTTATCCTCACAACAACCCTGTGAGTTGGATAGGCTGAAAGTACGTGACTGACACAACATCACCTAGTGAGCTTCCATGGCAGATGGGTGATTTGAACCAGGGTCTCCCAGACCCTACTCTGATGCTCTAGCCGCTGCACCACACTGGCTTTCATAGGGTGGCTGCTGTTGAACAGCAGCAAGCAGCCAGGCCTAGCTGAGTCATACAAGTCTGGTGGTATCAAGACACTCAGTGGTTGCTGCCATGCCTGAGTCTTCCCTCAAAGTCCAAAACAGCCTTGGAAAGAGCCCTGCCCCCTCCCCATCTTTTACTGACAAAACCCAGGCTCAGAATGTTGCAGTTGTCTAGCAACAGCCACTAAAGTTTTCCATGTCTTAAAGCTGCAGATGCTCCTTTTATCATTTTGTTTCTTTTAATGTCCCATTTGTTTATTTTTAGATTTCAGATTTTCCTGCAAATCTGGGGCATTTTTCAGGTTTGTAGAAAGTTCTGTCTTGTTCGTGCATGGTCTCTCATTCAAATACTAACCAAGGCCAGGGCTTTGCTTTCAAACTTTCTTCCAAATTAACGTCCTGGTCCTGACTCCTGAATACAATATTTGGAATTAAATCCCACTGATGCCAATGTTACCTGTTGTCCCTGGCTTGAAAGACATCCACTTAGGCTCAACCAGGGCCAGGGCTTTCTCTGCTCTGGCCCCGGCCTGGTGGAATGCGCTCCCAGCTGAGATCAGGGCCCTGTGGGACTTGTTACAGTTCCGCAGGGCCTGTAAAACAGAGCTGTTCCACCAGGTCTTCAGTTGAGGTGGCAGACGTCATAAGAACATAAGAGACGCCAATGTTGGATCAGGCCAAAGGCCCATCCAGTCCAACACTCTGTCACACAGTGGCCAAAAATACCAGGTGCCATCAGGAGGTCCACCAGTGGGGCCAGGACATTAGAAGCCCTCCCCTGTCCACAGCATTGGCCCCAGTGCCAAGACTAACACCTTGCAGGAGGCATTATGGACTACCTGAAGTTATTTGTTAAACTGCCATCTTGTTTGTGTACCATTTTAAATCTGGTTTTAGATTGCATGTTTTTAATAATTGCTATGTTTTATGGCAGACTAAGGCTGGGATCTTTTGCACATTTGTAAATCCTATCAGATTTAATTCTAAATAAATTTATCTAGCATTTAAATGTACACATGTATCGAACTGAACAAAACTGAACTGAACAAAGAAGTTGAAGTTAAACAATTAGGAACTATAAAGTACTACCTTGGAATACAAATTGAAAGAACTGAGGATGGAAGTTTTCTTTTGAGCCAAAAGCAAAAGATCATGGACTTTATTGAATCTGTAGGAATGAACGATTCCAATCCTGTAAGCACTCCACTTGATAAGGACTATCCCAAACTTACTAATGGAAAACCACTTAAAGACAATCATGAATACAGATCCGTAATCGGAAAATTATTATATCTGAGCACAATCTGTCGTCCAGATATAACTTCAGCTGTTGGACTTTTGTGCAGAAAGACCAGTTCACCCAGTGATTATGACTGGAAAGCTATTAAGAGACTGGAAAGAAACTGAAGAAAATTGGGGAAACCACTAGGCCATTCAGGTTTGACCTAGATCACATCCCTGATGAATATACAGTAGAGGTGAAGAATAGATTCAAGGGTCTAGATTTGATAGATAGAGTGCCTGAAGAACTTTGGACGGAGGTTTGTGACATTGTCCAGGAGGCAGAAATCACCACCATCCCAAAGAAAAAGAAATGCATGAAAGCAAGAAAGCAAAGTGGCTTTCTGATGAGGCTTTACAAATAGCAGAGAAAAGAAAGTGAAAGGCAAAGGTGTAAAGGAAAGATTTACCCAACTGAATGCAAATTTCCAGAGTACAGCAAGGAGAGATAAGGAGGCTTTCCTGAATGAACAATGCAAAGTAACAGAGGAAAACAATAGAATGGGAAGGACTAGAGATCTCTTCAAGAAAACTGGAGAAATCAAGGGAGCGTTCCATGCAAAGATGGCCATGATAAAGGACAAAAACGGTAGGGACCTAACAGAAGCAGAAGAGATTAGGAAAAGATGGCAAGAATACACAGAAGAACTATACAAGAAAGACCTCAATGTCCTTGACAAACACGACGGTATAATCACTGACCTTGAGCCAGACATCCTGGAATGTGAAGTTAAATGGGCCTTAGAAAGCATTACTAACAACAAAGCTAGTGGAGGTGATGGTATTCCAGCTGAGCTATTCAAAGTCTTAGAAGATGATGCTGTTAAAGTTCTGCACTCCATTTGCCAGCAAATTTGGAAAACGCAACAGTGGCCTCAGGATTGGAAAAGGTCAGTATACATTCCAATCCCAAAGAAGGGCAATGCCAAGGAATGTTCAAACTATCGCACAATTGCACTCATATCACATGCTAGCAAGGTCATGCTCAAGATCCTACAAGCTAGGCTTCAACAGTTCGTGGATAGAGAACTGCCAGAAGTACAAGCTGGGTTTCGAAGAGGTAGAGGAACGAGAGATCATATTGCCAACATTCGCTGGATTATGGAGAAAGCAAGAGAGTACCAGAAAAACATCTGCTTCTGCTTCATTGACTATGCTAAAGCCTTTGACTGTGTGGATCACAACAAACTATGGCAGGTCCTTAAAGAGATGGGAGTACCAGACCACCTCACATGTCTCTTGAGAAACCTGTATAATGGTCAAGAAGCGTCAGTTAGAACCGGATCACTCAGCATCAGGTGTGAGTGAGCCAGGAGACAGTCAATACTTGCAAATAATCTTTTTGGCTTGCAATGGAGTGTGCAGACAAACCCTCATCTGGGGCAAAAGGAAAGTTTCATCCAACATTCTAGAACCCCACAGGCAGATATCAACATCCTTCCTCCATGTTCGGTTAGTTTATTAGTCATCCAGAAAGTTTTCAACCATTTTTTTTTTAAGACAGGGATTAAAATAATATCACAGTGAACAGTATTTTAAATATATATATATACACAAATTAAATTCAGGTAAATCACCATAAGAGTTTAGAAAGTAAAATTTAGGATTGACTCTAGCGTGCTGTCAGTGGAGCACCAGTAACAGAACAGGACTTTCCCTCAGCCCAGTGAGGGGCATGGAATTCTCAGGAATAGTACAGGAACAAAGTGAATCTGTGGCAGAAGGAAGACAATGGGGGGAAGTGTCCCTTTCCACTGGAGGAAGTGCCTTGGTGGTGGTGGGAAGTGCTGTCAAGTCACAGCTGGTTTATGGCCACCCCGTGGGGTTTTCAAGGCAAGAAACATTCAGAGGTGGTTTTGCCATTGCCTGCCTCTGCGTCATGACCCTGGTAGTTCTTGGAAGTCCCCCATCCAGGGCCAACCCTGCTTAGTGTCTGAGATCTGATGAGATTAGGCGAGCCTGGGTTATCCAGGGCAAGGCAGGAAGGGCCTTACACCACTGAAAAAGAACCTTTGGATGAAACTCTTGATCTGGTTATTATCTGCCCTATGAAAACTGTACATGAATGCATGAAGCTGCCTTATTGGCTGCTTCATCTAGCTCAGACTATTGATTCTTTGAGCTCACTTCATCTACTCTGACAGCAAGGCTTCAGAGTCTCAGCAGAGAAAGCACGTGCTACCTGAAATGCTTTAACTGGAGGTATTGGGACAGTACAAGCTGGGTTTCGAAGAGGTAGAGGAACTAGAATTCAAATTGCCCACATTCACTGGATTATGGAGAAAGCAAGAGAGTACCAGAAAAACATCTACTTCTGCTTCATTGACTATGCTAAAGCCTTTGACTGTGTGGATCACAACAAACTATGGCAGGTCCTTAAAGAGATGGGAGTACCAGACCACCTCACATGTCTCTTGAGAAACCTGTATAAGGGTCAAGAAACGACAGTTAGAACCGGATATGGAACAACTGATTGGTTTAGCATAGGAAAAGGAGTATGACAAGGATGTATATTGTCGCCTTGCTTATTTAATATATATGCAGAGTACATCATGCGAAATCCTGGCCTGGATGAATCACAAGTGGGAATTAAGATTGCTGGGGAAAAGATCAACAACCTCAGATATGCAGATGATACCACTCTAATGGCTGAAAGTGAAGAGGACCTAAAGAGCCTCTTGCTCAGGGTAAAAGAGGAGAGCGCAAAAGTGGGCTTGAAGCTCAACATCAAAAAAACTAAGATCATGGCATCCGGCCCCATCACTCCTTGGCAAATAGAAGGGGAAGTCGTGGATGTAGTGACAGACTTCACGTTCCTGGGATCCCAGATCACCGCAGACAGTGACAGCAGCCATGAAATTAAAAGACGTCTGCTCCTTGGGAGGAAAGCGATGGCATCACCCTGCCAACAAAAGTCCGCATGGTCAAAGCAATGGTATTCCCAGTAGTCATGTATGGCTGCGAGAGTTGGACTATAAGGAAGGCTGAGTGCCGAAGAATAGATTCTTTTGAACTCTGGTGCTGGAGAAGACTCTTGAGAGTCCCTTGGGCTGCAAGAAGATC
>NW_015164213.1:555538-559939 GCF_001447785.1 Gekko japonicus
CAACTGGGACAAAAACTCACCTGATGGAAAATCTACAAGTGGATACTTGTTGTACTATGGAAATAGTTTGATTGAATGGACTAGTCAAAACAAACTATTGTAGCCATGTCTACTGGAGAAGCTGAATGTGTATCAGCACAAAGTGCCAGCTATGAGCTCTACTGGATTATTCATCTACTGAAAGACTTCAGCATAGATGAACCAAAGCCAATAATACTTTTTGAGGACAATGAAGCTTGTATCGCCATCTGCAAAGGTGAAGGCACCAAATCTAAAAACAAGACCATCACACTCAGATGTCACTACGTGAAAGAGCTGCAAGACCAAGGACTGATTGAACTCCAATACTGTCCTACTGATCAGATGACTGCCGACATCCTGACCAAGCCGCTTGACAAGCAACGTTTTGAAACTCTTTGTGAATGTTTGAATCTGCATGACTTTCGTGTTATAACTTGAGAAGGGGTGTTGGGTATTACAAGTTGAAAACACTCAGTATATCTGGGGTGAAATGTTTGTTTATGTTACTCACAGGAAGTCACATATTTCTCATGTAATCAATGTTCTTTAGCTATAGAAAGCCCTGGAATTTTCTCCCTGATCTAGGAATTTGATTGGGACTAAAGTGTCAAGGTGTATTACTATTTTATGGCTTCTCTTCCCATCTTTGTTTGGTGTTCTGAAGAAGAAGAGTAGCCATAATCTCTCTCTTCTAGTTTTGTCTTTGTAGAATAAGGACATAGCAGATTTTGCTCTGTTGTTATTTTCATCCCAGTTACCCTTCCCATGCTAGAATTTAGTAAAAACTTTATATTTTAATCACACATGGACTCTGAGTCTGAATTATTTTATTCCGGGACTGCTGGACTATCTTATACCATTTTTTCAATATCTCACTATCACCCAACACACACAATACAACATTTTTCTATTGTTCACAATTTTCCAGTATTGAAAAATGTGATCTTTGCTGTGGAGTTTCCTTTATATGGTCAGGCATTTTGGGGGAAACTTCTAGGTGGGCCACAGATGGTCTCAGGTGGGCTGCAGTGAGTGATAGCCTTACATGACAATGCTGAGTACACCCTTGAATTTTAAGTTCCATTGAGATGGAAGGGACTTCTTTCTGTGCCATGCCCCTGAGTGTGTTTGGGTGCATTCTACTACTTCATGAATAGGCTTCCCCATACATTTCAATGACAAGGAATGCTCAAAGCATGCATCTCTTGGCACACAGCAAAGCCATCTCCTCTACTGAATTAAATTTTTAAAAAAACCCATTCTTACAGGCAGATAAGCTCTGAAAAGGAGTTACCAGATCTGAGGGAAACTGATTTATTCCAGGAGAGGGTTGGAAAGAGACTATAGTTCCCAAGAGTCAAAAGTGACTTGGGGGGGGGGGGGATTGCTTCCCATCTTTCTTTTGTCCCTCTTTGGTCA
Source organism: Gekko japonicus (assembly GCF_001447785.1). Classification (NCBI taxonomy): domain Eukaryota; kingdom Metazoa; phylum Chordata; class Lepidosauria; order Squamata; family Gekkonidae; genus Gekko; species Gekko japonicus. The sequence goes on from NW_015164213.1 coordinate 556,979, forward strand.
AACAGATCCTGCAGGGTTTTTTTTTTTTTTTAAACTGTTTGTCAGAGACCACAAGAAGAATGAGTGTATTTACCAAGAGTCTACTTCCAAATCGTCTTCCGTTCTTAAAAATAAGTCCATAAACAAACCACCTGCCTCTAATCTACATTCAGCCAAATGTTTCCCTGTGAGAAAATGAGAACAATGAGCCTCTGGTATCAGGACCGTCCCAAGCCATTTCACACCTCAGAGCATCTGGAGTGCCTGATCCGAAAGGGCATGCCACCATCCCTTGCAATGCTGCAAGCAAGCTGCGCCCCAGCATCCTCTGCAGCAGCGCAAGGGATCATGGTCGCCTCTCTGATCACACAGGGCTTCTTTGACAGCTCTGTGCCCTAAGCCACTTAATGACTTGTCTGCATAGCCCAGTTAGACATGACTAGTCCTCCCCCCCCCTACCAAATTCACTGCAATTCATCTAGAACATCATGGCACATGTGATTTGCACCCCACTTTTGCCTTTGCTTTCATGCTTTGTTATTCTAACAGATTTTTTTTCTATGGCATATCTCATCTTTGCTCTGACCTGGATAGCCCAGGCAAGCCTGATCTTGTCAGATCTTGGAAGCTAAGCAGGTTCAGAGTACTTGGATGGGAGACCACCACAGAAGTGGTAGGCAATGGCAAACTGCTACTGAATGTCTTTTGCCTTGAAAATTCTACAGGGTCATCATGAGTCAGCTGTGACTTGAAGGTACTTTCCGCATCTCATCCTAAAACCATCCGTCATATCTTTCTTAGACTCATTTCCTCTTCTATCCAAAGTCTTCTATCCATTGTTAAAAGCTGCACTAAGAGACCCTGGAGTACAATAATTTTATCTGAATGACACATAGCACCTAGAAGAATGCTGGCCAACTAAAACACCATTTTCAAACATACAGGGCCAGTCCTACCAACAGGCAAGGTTAGGGCATCCACCATAGGTGACTTGGAAATAACACTAAAGGACATACCGTAAATGATACATAACTGAATTGATTTTACCACCATGGGATAGCTCTGCAAACATGTCTAATCAGAAGTATGTTCCATTAAATTCAGTAGGACTTTCCTCCTAATAATCACGCTTAGGACTCCGGTTCCAAGGAACCAAGTATCAAGTGACATTTTCTAACAAATATACCAATTTTAAATTAAACGAGAAAGGTTCTCTTTGCAGAATTACAGCCAACGTTATCAAAATGAAGATATTTTTTGTTCTTTTCCCTTTATCCTGCTACATTTGGGAAACAACTTTCACTTGATGTTCTGTCATTGCTATTAAGAACGTTAATCACTGAAAAACCATTCATAACATACCTTATTATTTTAAAGATCTGGTTTAAACACACTTAGGCCAGGAAATTGAGTTAAGGTTGAACTTCTGTCCTTAAATCACCTGGTTGGGCCTAAGTATTGCAGATGATATGGTCCCATATGAGCTGCCAAATGATGTAGGCATAAGGGAGTTAAGAACATAATTTATTGGTAAATTACTGTTAGCTTTTTTTAGGGGGAAGCTAGCTCATTAAATACTATGTAGCTCTACAAATCACATTTTTTTTAAAAAAAATCTATTTAGCAATGGAAGTTTAGAAACATGTACTGAAAGGTACAATATAAAAACATGTAGACAACTGAGCTAAATCATACATTTGAACACTGTCCTAAAGCCAATATTACAACACATCAATGTAATTCACATATACAAAATCTGTGTGTGGGATGAAAATTAGGGGCAGGTTGTTGGGTTTTTTGTAATAATGGATACCTATGTGCATATTTAGGAATGCATTTAAAAAAAAAAAAAAACCTTTCTTACCCTCTGAGCAGAGACACCTTTATTGGAGCCAGACCACCATGTGATCCAAGTCAACAGCTTAGGCAGCGCAACCCATGTGTCATATTGGGGCACTACTAGATTTGTTGGTTGACTAACACAGTGGTAACAAGCTGGATATGCTGGATGTCTGAAATAGTTCCCAGGCATCAACTAGGAGAGGGAGGCAGCAGTTCAGTTGCTGGACTTGGCTCTGGGAATGCCAAATTCCACTGTCTTCTGCTAACTTGGAGAGCCTTTGGTGGATCTCTGACTTCTTTCACAGGGTAAACAGGAGGATAAAAAAAATAAAATCTTTCTCGGGACGTAAAAGTACTTTGTGCTCAAACCAAAGGTCCTGAGATGTTTACACCTAGCAGAGCTGCTTAAATCCCAGGGGCCTCAGTGACAGTTAAGCCTTGCTGATCACCTACAGGACTGCAGCCAAGTCTGGAAGAGTTATACAAATTATCAGGAAGAATTTGAATTGTCACTCAGTTATAGGGATCCCAAAGACATCTTTCTATGGCTTTTGATCAACAGAGGCTGCAGTCTGATGGGCACGTGCTTGGGGGGGGGGGTAAGCCCCATTGTATAGCACATTTATTTCAAAGGAGCCCTGTTTAGGATTGTCCCCCAAATCTGCACAGATATGCATATGGGCAAAAACAAAGGGTAGGGGTGGGATTTTAATTGATAGCGCTGCAACCATGTCATAGAGGCCATTCTCTCCAATGTAAGCGAAGAGTAGGGGGGTGCCTCTTGAGTCTGGAGTTTTTATAGGTACCTAAATTAATTCTCACCATAACTTCAGTGAATCAAAGGGTTTTTAAACATTAATCCAGCTAGCTAATTAATTGCCATAACCTTGCTTTTCTTCTTCCTCTCTGTGTTAGTTTGAAAGAAAGAAGCAACTCAGTTTTAAAAAAATGTTTTATAAACATTTTAAAATGTTGGGGGGCGACATACTGGAAATAAAATGAATATCTAAGCACAGAACTATTGTTTTTAAAATGTATTCATTGGACAGATGGCTACTGTGTGCTGCATCCAGGTGTAGCTTCCTGACCCACGCGCGTTCTCTGTCTGCATTCCGACAGGGAAATCAGTTCCGTGTAGGG
>NW_015164213.1:560023-566300 GCF_001447785.1 Gekko japonicus
CCCGCCACCGCACACTGGGGCCATTCACACGACTGCGGGGGGGAGGGGAACTGACACTTACGAGTTGCTGAAAAGCCGGTTGATCGATGTCACTCTGCAAGGCGAAGTCGCTGAGGACTTTCCAGGGGGGCTGGTAACTCTGCACCTCCACCGGGTTCGCCTGCAAGCCCCCGTCGTGCCTTTCGGGACTCGCCGCCACCATCGGAGTGCCGGTCATCCCCTGGATGTTCTGCAAAGGAGGCGGCGCAAGGCGTGAGTGCCGGGCCGGGCGGCGGAGACCGCGAGCGCCGGGCCGCGCCGAGAGTCAACAGACGCCTTCGCCCCGTCGCCCTTATCAAACGGGCCGCCTCTATTGACTCTGCTAATCTCCACCCCCCCCCCGTCGTCCCAAATCTCCCTTGGCTGAAAGGACCGAAGCTCGAAAGACACGCCGAAAAACCCCGGCCGGGAGCCCCATCCCAGACACTGTCGACCCAATGGGACACAAGGACGCGGTCCGAGGGGCACGTCGCAGACCCAGCCCGCACGTGAGGCTGGCGGTCCGCTGGCGGATAACTGAGGGGGGGGGGGAGCATTAAGGTTGCAATCCCCTGCCCTCGATTGGCAAAAGCAGGACACAAAACCTCTTGGGGGGGGGGGGCGAACTTGGTTCGGAGAAGGACTCTGTCCGATGGGTGCGTAACTGCCGCTGGCAGTGCTGGGAAGACCCACTGGTTTCAGTGGGACTTGTGAGGGTGGAGTGGTCCTACTCTTGTGGAAGTAGGACACCGATCCGGATCACGCCCAGGGATGGGATTAAATTACTTCCATTAAAACGGGTTTAGAATTTAAAATAAAAAAAATGTTTATGACCCTGACTCCTGGAGGGCCTTGACAACGGAATTTATCTTGGAGTCAGGTCGTAAAAGCAAACGATCCGAAAAGGCCGTCTCGAACTACAGGCAGAACAATGGGTCTTCTCTTGCAGTAAGCAGCCTGGGCGTTACAGGTTGATTTCCTTCGGTGGAGAGGTGACAAACGCTTCCCCATCCTGCTCGTCTTTTCTCGGATCGAAGCTTCACTGGTTGCAAAAGCCGAGTGAGCGCGTGTTTAGGACCGGGGTTCTTTAGTCTTAAGCAGGCAACCAACAGGATTTTCAAGCTAAACTGGATCCAGCTTTCCGAATCCTCCTCAGCCCAGTGGGGCTGTTCTCAACCGGACCTTATTTGGGCACAAGCGCCATTTACACAGAGGGATTTACTTCCGAGGAAACACGCCCTGGAGTGGCCGCCGACTCCCTCCTTCAAAGTCCCGCATAACATCCCGACCGTCACGCCCCCCCTCCCCCGGGGAGGGGAACCTATGAAACCAAAGCGCGGGGGGTGGGTCGACCGGTTTAGTTCTGTCGACTTTGAGAAGACAAAACTGGGTTTGGACCCGGGACTTCCACCAGAGTAGATTGTGCACATAAGGATGCGAGGCTCGGCTGTATTCAAATCACTGACATTTCCTGGACACGGAAGTAACACCAATAGTTTCAGTGGAATCCACTTTCAAGAAAATGCATTTGGGATCGGACTTCACTGTCAGCCCACGTATGTAACGCTCGGTGGGCGGTGGACTGTAGTTCCGGCCAGCCCAAAGACACTTTAAAATACGCTTTTAAAACACAAACCTGTTCGGGTGTTTGGAAGGGGGTGTTGGTGCCCTAAACAGCTCCCACACTTAGGCAATTTACTTACTTGAAACGGAGGTGTAGGAAGACTCCACCGTGGCAAAGCCAAACATTTTAAATTCTACTTAACCAGGTAGGCAGCCCGAAGGCGTTTCCTGCCCGCCTCAGATTTATGTACTAAGCCCTGCAAACTGCTTCCTACGCGACGGCAGAGGAAAGAGGTGGGCGGCGATTTCGGACCCCCAAACGCCAGCAGCTCCTTGACAGACAGACATACCTGACAACGTTCCTCCGTGGTTTAATTCAGAGACCAGTAGGTCGCCGGATTCCCAGGGCTGGGCGCCGTCCCAGGCACAATTCCGCACTGGCATTTTTGTCACTCCTTTGCTTCAGGAGGGTCCCACCCCCAAGTGTCTTGCAGAGGGAGCAAAACACACGTGAAAAGGAGAGGGGGCGACCCAAAGCAATAGGGACAAACGAGTGACAAAAATGTCAGTGCGGACGCTCTCCCTTTGGGATCCACTCCGGAGTAAAGGGCTTTCAGCTAACTCCGAAGGGGCTGCAGCTTTTTAGAGGGTAAATTCCGTTGGGACTGATAAACCGGTGGGGTTTATCCCGCCGGCGCCGATTGACTTAAAGCCGGGCTCCTTGGCGCCTCGTTGACATCAACTGGACTTTTTGCCGAACCACCCTCTGCTGTCCAAGTCCGGGTCAAAACAGGCAGTGGAAATTAAGGCTGCGCTCTTGTGCACATTTACTTGCGCGTAAATTCCACAACATTCAAGGGGCTTACTTCTGAGTTTAAAAAGCAAATGCAGGGGCATTTGTCCGGACTGCTAAGCCCAAGGCATTAGACACAGGGCACGAAGTTCCAACCGAACTCTGCTGTGGATTCCCTTTCAAGTGTGAATCCAGGACAATCGCTACTCTTTTTAAAAAGTGTACACCCTATTAGAATCATAGAGTGGGAAGGGACCTCCAGGATAATCTAGTCCAACCCCCTGCACAATGCAGGAAATTCACAAATCCCCCCATGAGTGACCCTCTATGCCCAGAAGAGGGCCACAAGGGGGGGGGGAACCCCTCCAGGAACCCCGGCCTAACTGGCCTGGAGAACAATTGCTTCCTGACCCCAAAGTGGCAACCAACGTTTCCCTGGGTGTGTAAGAACGGGCCAGCGTTAGTATCCGGGATCCAGCGTCCTACTATTAGGTGGAACTGGTATGCGAGATGGGAGAAGCGTCATGGATTTCGGGGACCACTTCTAAACTCACTGGCTTTGGCTATGCTTCTTAAACGACTCCAGCTTTACTGGAGTGGGGCTTCAGGAGAGAGACGTTTTTAAAAGCCCCCCTCCCCTTATGCGCACCATCTGTCCTCCCCCCCCTTTATCCGCCTCTTTCCTCCTACAGCGGCAGCCACATATCTTACAGGAAGAGCCTGAGAATGTATGAGATGGAATGCACCAAACCAGAGATTCTGGAAGAGCCCCCTACTCCTCGAAGGCCCTGCTCTCGAGAGAAATGGCTGGAGGACAGGCGTCTCAATATGCCAATGAACTTGGGCATTACTGTCGCCGGATAAGTCCCGTTTCTTTACCAAGAAGCATTAGCAGTCCGTAGCGGTGAACTTTTCTTAGTCCCCTCCAAGCCCTGCAAAACCCAGAAACAGCCCTCCCTCCCTCCCTCCCTGGCAGGATTTCTTCCCTGCCTCCCTCCCTCCCTGCCTCCCTGGCCAGGGTTGCTGCCGCGCGCTTTTCACAGCTGCCAGGAGCCAAGACCCCGCAGGTGAAGGGTTGCCGGCTGGCGCGTCCCGGTCCTGCCTGACAGCGGCGAACGGCACGGGAGCGCCTTCCTGGGTGGCAACCTCCCCTCTGTCTGAGCCGAAAGCGCCCTTGACCGGCGCTCCCCTCGCCATCTCCTGGCACCCTCGCCGGCAAATCCGTCCAACGCCCACTCGAAAGGTGAGCAGGCGGCTGAGGCCTCAGAGGCAAAGGCTGAAGCCTTCGGGCAAAAACAGACAGACCAACGGGAAAAAAAACACCAACCTAACGTCAGGGCATGCGCAAAGGAAGGCAGGGAAAGGCGCCCGCTCGGCGGAGCGCCCCCTAGGGGCCAGGAGGAGGCACGGGAAAGCGCCACTCACGGTCTTGTCGTTGGGCTGCTGCTGCTGCAGCTGCTTCATCATGATGCTCCGCTTCTTGTCCTTGCAGCGCTTGTTCTGGAACCAGACGCGGATGACCCTGGGGCTGAGGCCGGTCATCTCCACCAGCTGCTCCTTCATGAGGGCGTCGGGCCGGGGGTTGGCGGCGTAGCAGGTCCGCAAGGTGTGCAGCTGCTTCTCGTTGAGGACGGTCCGGACGCGGGTGGTCTTCTCCGGCTGCTTATGGACGTGCGGCCTGAGAGCCGGCTGCCTGGCGGAGATAGGTTCTGCTGTAAAGGAAGGGGAGGGGAGAGGCGGGAGGGACAGGAGCCCTGTCAGTGGCCGGGAAGGGCAAGAAGCCCCGGTCGCCGGCAGCATCAAGGGCACGATCCTTGAGCACCTCTCCTCCGGAGTAGAAGTGCCTCGAGCCAAAAGGCCGCGGCGGACACTCCCTGGGAGGCACCTCTGGGCTTTGCGTAGGGGACTCCCCGCCCGAGGTGTAGGCCAGGGCTCGCCTAGCCGGCACCGGATCGCTGCAGTCCCCCCCAGCCGGCTCACCTTAGGAGCTCCTTCAACAAACCAGCAGCAATCGGACCGATTCGGGATTCTGGGAGCGGGGCTAGCGTGGGGCACAGTGGGCCAGACCGAGGGTAGAGATGGCCCCTTCGGCGATTCTCTGGGGCTTCGAAGGCCACTTCCGCGCTGTCATTTTTGTCACTCGTTTATCCCTATGGCTCCCCCCCCCCCACTGTGTTTCCCGCGTTCTCGCCAAAGGGAGCAAAACATGTGGGGGAAAGGGTGGTGGTGGTGGGTGGGGAACAATAGGGACAAGAGAGTGACAAAAGATGACAATGCGGAAGTGGCCAAATAGAGGTCTTGCGCATTACCTACTCCCTGGTCCCTTTTTAGCTGGAAGGGCTGGAGGCTGTCGGCCCGGGACTTTCGGCATGCCAGGCCGATGTCCACCACTGAGCCAGTGCCCTCCCCTAGAATGATCACCAGATGCTGTCTGGAAAGAAGATGGGAGTGGGCCAGCAACGTCCACCCTCCTTCCGTGACGCCACTTCCGGCCTCTAAGAGCTGAAAAGGGATCCAACCTGGTCCATCTTCCCACCCACCCGGGTCGCTGACCCCGCCCAGGCGAATGGACACCGTGTAAACCAAAGAATCACCAGCATGCCCACCGGTCCAAATGCCCCCTCCGTTTTGCTCATTTGCGGCTGCAAATTCGGCCCGCACCTAACCTTTCCATTACTACGCCCTTAACTACACTTCCTTCCCTCTTTCCTAATCCACATTTTTAAAACGCTACTTAAAACATGAGGCGATGGGGGTTTCGATCAAATCTCCCACAAGGAACAGACTGTTTTTGGTACATACACAGGCAGGAAGAAAACATGGGCTGGGCTCCTTCGAAAATACTACCAACAAATCCAAACCACTGAAGTTGCTAAAACCTGAGCCGTGTTTCCTCCGGTCCACCGAGCTGTTTGCCAGAGTGGCCGGCCAGCCGGCTGTCCCCAAAAGGCCTACAAGCCGGGCCTGGAGACCAGACCTTCCGACGCTGGCGTCCCTCAGAACAAGCGCCCCGACTCCGAGCCCAGAAGAGAGTCTCAGAGCGGAGGAGCCACGATGCCGGTCTGCCTGGAACAGCTGGATTCGAGTCGAGCAGCTCCTTGGAGACCAACAAGGCTTCCGGGGTGCAAGCTTCCCAGAATCAAAGCTCCTTTCGTCGTCTGAGGAAGGGGACTTTGACTTCGGGAAGCGTGTGCCCCGGGAAATCTTGGCATTGCTGGACTCCTATCTGGCCCTGAGCACAGATGCTCCCCTTCCACCATCATGAATTTACCTATTCTACTTGGCAGCCATTTAAACTAGTGGCCATCATCGCTTCTTTGGGTCACTGTGTTGATTTCCCCTCGAGAACCCTGGCCCCAGTTTTCTTGGGGGTGCCCCTAAGGTCATCAGAGAAAACCGGGGGTGGGTGGAGTGGGGAGTTGCCCGTGTCCAATTTCTCCACTCTATGAATCTGTATAGTTTAATCCAGCCGAGCAGAAGTGAATGGCATTTACTTCTGAGTAAATATGTCTAGGATCAAGGCGTGCGGTTGTATAGCAAATATTAACCCAAGGGGGGGGGGGGAGGAGTGATTAACACCCTAGGCTCCCTGATCTGCCTTCCCACCGTCCCCCTTAACAGATTGCTATTGTGTCTGCAGGTAAAAGCTGCGCACATTAACATTTTACTGCACGGTCCTAACTCATGTCTACTCAGAACTAAAGCCCACCTGCTGGCCCGAACGCCTACAATAGAGGGTAGAGGCAGAAAGGAGAAGTTGGCTGGCTGAACGGATTCCCTAGGCCTTCCTTCCACTGGGAACTTCGGGGTTCTGTAGACATTGAACCGGTCATTTCAAACCAGTAGGGGCGATTTCGGTTTGGGAATCAGAGAACGGGTCGTGACGTCACCACCTCCACCTCC
>NW_015164213.1:566413-574739 GCF_001447785.1 Gekko japonicus
ATCGAGAGGGGGCGGAGGTTGCGGGAAAGTGCGACAAAATAGGGTGGGGGGGAGAGAGATGCCTAGAGTCGATTCTAAAGTTTCCCGCGCTGAAATGCTCACCCAAATCACAGAGGGCCGTGTGGGGAGAAGGAAGAATCCCTTTGAAGGCCAATTACAGAAGATTAGCTTGTTGACAGTTTTAAATTACAGTTTGAGGTGCTTGCCGGTGTCGTTATTAGTCTCCCTCGTTTCGGAAATCGGCTGCTCCCACCCCACCCACCCCACCCACCCCCACCCCGCTTAATTCCAGCGAGGCCAAAATTCTGAAAACGTCGTGGAAACAGACCGAGAGTAGCCCGGCCTCGGCAGGAGAAAGGAAGCCTCTTTAACACCCCCCCCTCTCCTCTATTTCCAACTTTCCTGTCTTTGAAAGGGGATCGCCTCCCTCCCTTTGGAAACGTGCCAATAAAATACCCTATAGGTGTCTATGAGGGGGATCCTAAACATTCTCAGTGCGCCCCCCCCCCATGTGTGCTCATGCATCAGACTACAGCCTGGTTCCTAGAAAGGCAAGCCAGGCACTACTGGGCACCCCAGCCTCTAATCTCTCTCCCGCCCCCCTCGCCCCCCCCCCCCAAACTTCTTGAGAAGCTAGATAAGAGTAAAGACCTGATTGGGATGATATACCTGCGGCTCAAGGCAGATAGCTTTTAGCCTTGTACACACAGTCACGCCCACAAAACGCGAGGATGTGTCTGTTTCTACTAAGCCTCCAGGTATATTCAAGTCATCCTCTCCGGAGGTCGTAACACGCACCCTTCTATACCACAGAAAGCTCCTGGTATATTTCAGCCCATCCCGGTTTTCCAGGCGGCTCTGCAGCCCCCACCGTTTCAAAAGGCACCTCCGAGTCGGTCCGGGAAGGAAGACGACTCCAAAAGGTGGAAATATTCCTACAAGTATTCACGATCCTGAACACACCTCTATAGAGCTCAATGCCAAGCGAGTTTACTCAGAAGGAAATTACCAGTAGATTAAGTGAGACATTTTACACCGTTACTGCTGGAGTTAATATAGTTTAGCAGCTTCGGCCCAAATGCCTCCTTCACTCACTTCCTTTGACTTCAGTGGAGCTGCCTTCCAAGGCTGGAGGGCCTACACTTCCTGGGAAGTCAGTCGCCTTGAAACCAGTGGGATTTCCTTCAGAGTCAACATGCCTAGGATTGAGTTCCAGGTACGATTTTAGGATCGGGGGGTTTAAGAGTATTTTTGCCAGCAACAGATGTATGTGAAATGAGTATCTGAGGGCCGAGACCTTAAGCACACCTTAGACAGAGGAGGAGTTCTCATTGGTCTCTACTGGATCAACAATAAATTACAGAGACCAGACAAAATTAAGTACGTCTAAGGCTGCAATTCTAGGCAATTTCTTGGTAGTAAGGCCCTTTCGAACTGTGAAATTTACTTGTTGAGCAAACACGCACAAAATCGGGTCCCTGTGATTTGAAGGGAAGAGGCAATTCCACGCATATATGAAGCCCTCATCCATCTCTATAGATGTCACTAAGGTCTCCTAAACGAGAGGAAAAGATCCAGCAACTTCTGATTACTTTTTAATCTAGTCGATTTCAGCCGAAACACGGGTTTTACTTGTCCTTCCCGGGTGGGACAAAAACGCCACACGACAGGAGCAGTGTTCCCTCTAAGTAAATTTTGAAGGCACTTTTGTCGTGGCTCAGGAAGGATGGCTCCAGAGCAAACTAATCTATGCAGTGGCCAAATCGCTCGCTCACAACTTTAATGCCAGGAGCTCACAAAGCAGAATTTTTGCTCACAAGACTCCACAGCTGAGAGGGAGCATTGGACACGAGTTGTGCAGAGCGGTATGGATCGCTATCTAAAAGACCGCAGGTTGTGTGTATTCATAGTGTTTCAACAGTTCCGTACATTATTCTTTGCCACAACGGGGACCTGATAGAAATGCACCTTTCCTAGGAACAGCTCGAGGGTGTCCAGCGCCGGGCGCATCCCAGACCTCCCAGCGGGGGCCCCCCCCCAATCTCCCAGCCCCGCCAAAGGTCCCCTGGGGGCGTGAAGCCGAAGGCCCCCCACCCCGGGGGCGGGAAGTACCTGCCATCTGCAGCGGCCGGGCGGGGTGCAGGGGGCTGAGGGGGTCCCCGGCGCCGAGGCTGGCCCTTTCCACCACGTCGTGGTCCGCCCGGCAGAAGAGGCCGTCCTCCCGCAGCGCGAACTCGTCGCCCGGGATGAGCTGGCGGCTGCAGGCCACACAGCGAAAGCACTCGATGTGGTACACTTTGGAGCGGGCCCGCATGACGAAGTCGTTCTTGCTGAAGCCGATGTTGCACTTTGCGCACTTGATGCCGTATAACCTGAGCCGGGCCCCGCCGGAGGAGGAGGAGGAGGAGGAGAGAGCGAGAGAGACAAGAGAGAGTTCACTCCGTCGGCCGCCCCTTCGAAGCCAGCCAGGCGCGCCTTCCCCCCCAGCAGCCTGCCCGAGACTCGCCAGCCCGGCTCGACCTCCACCGCGCCGCTTATCTGGCCGCGCTTCGGCTCATCAGACCCACCTCCAGGAAAGCCAGGAGCTCGGAAACCGGCCCAGAGCCAAGGGGGTTCGAGGACGCCCCGATCCCCCGTGCAAAGAGCGGCTGACACTCTGGGACCCCGCGCCAGGGACGGCGGTGGTGGTTGGGGTTTTTTTTTGGGGGGGGGGAATCCAGACATAGCATTTTGGGGGAAGACCCTCTTCCTTCAGTCCCTCCCCTTGTTTTCCCTTTCTTCTCCTTTCCTCTTTCTAGCTCCAGGCAAAGGAAAACGAAGGGGAGAGAATCTGTCCTATCGCCTGGATTATAGCACGAGGATTGCCGCAACTCCCCCGTTACCTTTGTTAACAGTATACATGCGGGAAGCTAACCAGGGTGGCCAAATAGCAGCATCCGCGGGCGCAAATATTCACTCCCCCCATCTCCGTCTGTCCGCCTATCCATCCTCCCACTGCGAAAGAATGCCGCCGGGTTCCAGCGCACTTCCTTGTAAGTAGCCTTACAAGTAATGCTATTCGGTGTCTGTCTGCGCTGGAGTCTGTGCTCCTTCCCTCTTGGCAAAATGGCAAATCCCTTGGCCATTCCTGGTGCCTATGCCTTTCCGCCCAGTCCTATGCCTGTTCATTTATACGAGGCGATGCAAGTTCACTGGGGTGGGGTGTACCCAAAGACAACTGCACCGGGCTGAGTTGGGCAGGCTTTTTGCAGAAAAGAATTTCCCTCAGACACGTGCCCACAAATGCAACGCGATTGTTTTATCAGTTCCGCTTCCTTATCACCCCCTTCCAGACCCGCTGAATCCCTTTAACTGCTCGACACACCCGACTTCCTCTAGAGTAGGCCTACTAGCGCATCAATGGGATGGTTCAAGAATAGACGGCTCGGGAATGCAAGGCTTCCTGGAGACAGCGGCAACTTTCTTTAAAAAACAAACAAACAAAACCCCACAGAAACAATCCCCAGTTTCGCCGCGGAATTTCGAAGGCTGTTGATGGGTCGAGAGCATCGACCGAGCGGTCTATTGAGAAACACTAAAAAAAAAAAAAAAAAGTTCGGAGAGCGACAGAAATCGAGATCTGCCCGGCTCCTGTCTTTTAGGACCCTACCCTCCCAACGATGGGGTGTCTCCCCGGCTAAGCTTTGGGTTCCTAGTTCGATTCCACAGTGGAGGTATGGGCGCAGACCATCTTTTTGACGTGTAGGCTGCCTTCCCTTTGGAAAGGGAGCAGAGGGAAACTAAACAGAGTAAATGGATGCAGCCCTCAGTTACCAGCTCCCCTGAAAATATCCGAGGCCACCGCAAACAACAGGCCCCTTCCAATCCTCACCTAGGTCAGGGCCGGATAACTCACCAAGACCCCGATCCGAACCCTGTTCTTGTGGGCCAAGAAGTCCTATTGGAATCAGTGGACCTTGCCATCGAGCAAGGCTGTAACCTGACTTATTTGCACGGAAGCCACTGAAAAATCAATACTAAGGTTTACTTTCAAATCAGTAGATTTAGGATCGGGGCTCTAGTCCAGGAATCTTAAGCGTCTGTTTTCGGTAACAAACGCCTCCCTTGTCCCTGGGATTTACTCACGAGTAAGCTGACTAGGCGATAGGCGGGGGGGCCCCGCGTCAATAAACAAGCAATAAAACACGCAGCCTCTCCAAAAACTAGTACCCGAGATATTTCGCCAAACGCTCCTCCGTGGCCGTCTCCCGGACCAAGCGGGCTCGTGATTCACCTTTGCCCAGAGATCCCGCGGCTGAGAAACGGAGGCCGGCACGACGCCTGACACAGCCGGTTCCCCGGGACAAAGGCGGCAGGCTACCTACAACGCGGGCTTCTTTCTCCCCCTCCCAGCAAGACTTTCCGAGGACTCGGCAGCCGGCGCCCCTCCCCCGCGCATTTCCCCTTTCCCTTCTCCCCCCCCCCCCCCACAGGAAAAGGCCCCTTCGTTCCCCACAAAGTAACCTTCAGAAGAAAACTGCCCCAGTGTTTCCTCGGGGGCCATTCACAGAGACCCGGGTGTGGTGGGGGGGGGGGGGGTTGCGTGTGAGAGACAGCACTGCCAAACGCACACACGCACGCACCCCAACAGGCCTAGGGACAAGCGAATGGAAGTGTTCCCTGCTAGTTGTTTTCAGGGATCTACGGGAGGAGAACTGCCCCCGTGGATTGTGTCCGCGCTGGCGAGTTCCTGCCACCTTAGCCCCCCCACTCCCCCACCCCCGGGAGAGTTCAAATCCGCACTACACAGTAGCCTAGCACCGAGGAGATCGTCTCTCTCTCCCCCCCTCTCCCCACAGGAAGAAAATAAAAGCGCCTCTTTCCACCACCACCACCCCCCGTTTAAAAAAAGAGGGGGGGAGGGGGGTCTCGCTAGACTGTCAGGAGCGGCCAATCCTGCAATTTTTTTTTTTAACCAGCGCCCAGATTTTGAGGCTCGGAAGGAAGCCGTTCCATTATCTAAATGTACCGATTGTTCGCCAACAGATGAGGGGGCAATTTGATCTCCTCTGTCCAATTCATCAAGGCAGATAAGATAAGAAGAGGCGAGGCGGACCGAGAGCGCCCAAAGGGTTAATATTTAAAAAGATTAAATGTCAGGTTCCTGTCCTTTCCCCCCCCCTAAAGTCTCCTCTTTTGAGCGCCCAGTCCTTCCTGGAAGCAGCGCCTAAAGAACCACTGCGCCCATCCTGACCTTTTCCTACGGGATTTCAGGAAGGGTCGGGGCTATTCCTTTTTTTTCTTGGGAAGGGTCTCCTAGTGGGAGAAGGCCTATTCCAGCTCGACCAATGTCCACCTCCCAACCCCCTTCGCTGTAATACAGCTTTTTAAAAACATGAAATCATACACATCCAGCCGGGAGGCTGTATGGCCAGCAGGCCCCGGGGCCACCCACTTTATTTCAATCACGCCGACGTTCACTACAGTTAAATGGGGATGGGGGAGAAAGAAAGTCTGCTGCGGTCTAGCGCCAGCGCCACGCGGTTGTTACCCCCCCCCCCAAAAAAAACCCCTCTGTGCTTCTTTTCTTCCCGTTACCGGGATCCCTGGTTTGCTAATCTTTAAGATAAGGCCGCCCCTTCTAAGTCCAGGATTTCAAGACGTTTTGAAGACTGGGAAGGCAGAGCTACTGAGCTGAGTGGAAGTTCTGGCCGAGTGGTTGGCCTTTAGGCCTGGGGCGGGGGGGGGGAACCGAAAACCAGGGGGTAGGAGTCTAAACAGCACCCCGATCTTGAGAAGGAAATCTTCACGAAAACACCTTGGACAGGCCCGCTGAAGACCTCACCTTCAGCAAGCGGAGGGACCCGCTCGACTCTTCTCTAGAAGGAAGTTGCACCGAAATCGTGGGTGACCATGGGGAGGAAGCTTTACTGCCCCGTCACTGGAGTCCAGTAGGACCTCACTGACTTCACCAGAACCTACATACTAGCAAAGCCGTAGCCCCATCCCCAGCGATCTAGGAGCAAACCCCACTGAAATGAGTGGGACTTTGAGTAAACATACACAGGACTGGGCTGTTTTAAGGAAGAGGATCCAGAGAACTCCCTGAAACACGTTCGACCCCCTAATCTAAACCCATATTTTTTTTGGGGAGGAGCCTTTCACTGAAACGCACGCTTTTCGGTTGCCGTT
The DNA here is from genome assembly GCF_001447785.1 of Gekko japonicus. NCBI lineage: Eukaryota > Metazoa > Chordata > Lepidosauria > Squamata > Gekkonidae > Gekko > Gekko japonicus. The sequence continues at coordinate 572,585 of NW_015164213.1, forward strand.
TCCACTCTTTTCTTTGTGCGAAAACAAAGAAAATACCATAACAACGATGAATACTGCTGGTGTTACCGTTATTAAAGCAACATTCTCCACACGCGATCACAATACAGAAGCCTCGAGGGCCCTCACCCCCCCCACCCCGCACCAGCCTGCTCATTTTTGTAGCCTAACTGCGAAGAGAGAGGAGAGAGAGAGAAAAATAGAGGTAAGCCGCCTACCTGATATAGTCTCTTTTACAGTAGGTTTTTCCGTCCCTAACAAAGCACGTACACGTCTCGTCCAAATACTGATTACATTCCGCGCACTTCAAACACGCCGCGTGCCATTCCAAATCCGGAGAAACTCGCAGAATATACTGATCGTGGATTTGATTGCCGCAACCGACGCATAGGGAAATCAGGCGTTTTTCTGAAAGGCAAATAATAAAAGACATGATTGACTAACCGGTTGCTCTCCTACGGCGATAAACACACTTTATTAGTGTCGATCACCCGCGGTAGGGATGCTAATCTTTGGGAGCGCGTTGGCTGCTGTTGTTGTTGTTGCTGTGTTGGGGGGGGGGAAGTGTCCGTGTGTGTGTGAGTGAGAGAGGGGGGGGACAGAGCGAGCAGCATTTAGAAAGGTAATTGGAGTGTGCCATCAAAGACTTTCCTCATTTAGAAAGGAGGCGGAACGTAAATTCAAACGCAGATAGGCATAAACTAGAACGTGCAGATTTCACACGCCTCCCACGCAATCAAAACAATCCCTTTTGATTTTTTGAGGGGGGGGGACAGTCGAAGCCTTATTTTGGCTAGTTCTCTAACTCAAGACTTTGAACCGAAAAGACTGGGGGGGGAGAGAGAGACAGAGCGCACAGGCAGGCTTTTAAGAAGCCTGCGCTTCCATTTCGCCGGGGAACCTTCCGGGTCTCTCGATTTGTCAGTTTCATTCATTTCTGTCAATTTCACTCGCTTCGGCCAGAGGGCCGGCTGATCTCCGCCCAGCAGGCCGTCTATCCCTCGGGTCACCCGGAGCGGTGAAAGGCAGCGCATTCCGGGATCCGAAGCCGATTTGCTTGGAAGGAAAGCCCGTTGCGTTTCACAGCAATTGTTCAATTTTTCCAAGAAGCGCGGTTATTCACAGCCCAAGGGTGGCCGTGGAAAGCGATGCCCAGCCTACTGCACCCCAAGACTGGGAACTTTATTACGTTGAGGGGGAAAACTGAGTGCTTTTGCAAGGCAACTTACTTGCAGCAAAATATTTGCAGGCTCTTGGCACAGATCGGTTCCCCCCCTCCTCCGCCACCCAATTTTGACGTCTGATCCCCTTTCGCCTACCCTCACCTTCTCCTCGTCCGAAACCTCTCCCGAATTTTACACCAAAGCAACCGTAGCGGGGACCCCACAGCACCAGAAGCTCGCGGGTGTGGGGTGGGTGCACGCAAAAGTCGCCTACCTCCTCGGTCTCTCCCAGCCGAGCCAGGATTTGGAACAATTTTCTTTTTTAAAGAGATTCTATTACTACTGATAAAACCCGAAAAATCTCGTCCTTACTTTTCGGTGGGTCTCCCATGTCTCCCATAGCCGCAAGAGGATATATGGTCCACAGTGAAATGGTGCAGGGTTTCAAAGGCGCTTCCCCCAAAGGGAAAAATACATATATGTGTGTGTGTAGGCTGCTGCTTCTTTAAAAGGGAGAGATGCTGCTGTCAAGGGCAGGGGAAGGGTGCCGCTTGCTCGGTGGCTCGGAGAAGCAGTCCAGCGGGCCGGATCCCACCTGCAGTTCCCCCTCCTCGCTGGAATCAGGGCGGCGAAAACGAAGCACCCGCGCACACCCGCCGGGGCGAGCCAAGCAAGCGCGGCACGGTGTGGGGGACTCCGCGCGCCGCGGCCGCCAGCCTCTTCCTTATCTCTTACTCAAACTTCTCTGCTCCAACTCCGCCGGCTCGCCATTGGTCGGCGTCGGCCGCGGGGACGTCAAACCTGCTCGCCTCTGATTGGCCGGCCCGGAACACAGAAGCAGCTGTTCTTATTATCATATTTCGGTGGCTGGAGCTCGCGCTCGGCGCTGCGCGGGAGGGGAGAGAGGGAGCGAGCGAGCGAGCGAGCGAGCGCGGGAGGCTGCAGAAAGCGGCGCCGAGCCAGGGAGACCGGGCCGGGGGGGGAGCAGCAGCAGC